>NC_074665.1:23806100-24106100 GCF_029448725.1 Salvelinus fontinalis
CTCTGCCTCCCCTCTTGCTCTCTCTCTAGTGAAGCAGAAGTAGGACTATTTCAAGGTTTTGGTGTCTTAGGCTTTTTAAATGACTTGTCACATCCTGTACAGCTGTTGGTGAGTGCATACATAGAGGATGCAATGTCTTGCAGAAACCTCTAATGCAGACTCTTCAGAAAGAACTAACCCAAGTACTTCCTGTATGCTCTGATGTTTAGGTTCTTCACGGATGTGGAGAATATGGAGCATGTACAGTATGGTGGCGTCCACTCATAGAAACCGTCCCTCTAGGCACACACGTCAGTTCAACATTTCGTTTTGATTTACATTTGGTTGAGTTGTCAACTAATGTGAATTCAACGTGAAATCAACCAAACAAATCACCATGTCATTGGATTTAGGTTCAAAGTGAAAAAAAGACGAAATGCCCTTATGTTGATGACTTTTTGCAAATACAATTAGTTTTCCACGTTGATTCAACATCATCACATGGATATTTACGGTTGAAATGACGTGGCACCAACGTTGATTCAACCAGTTTTTGACCAGTGGGTTTGATTTGAGGTTCATGCTTTCGGCAATAATATGTTTGTATACATTCCGTTTATTTGAATTACTGTGCAGCCAATATCTGAAGTCTACTGCTTGACTGATTCATCCAATGCAAACATTATACTGTATCATCAATCATATCTTCGATGTGTACCAAATAACATCATCTGACTACATATTCCTGAGCTGCAATCGTTGCACCTGTACTGTTTTCTATGCACAGAGAGGTTATCTATACTGCACATTGATACAGTGGACAGAGAATAGATGCCTATAAATAGTGGGAAACTCTGCTTGTGTCCAGCAGCAGCTGTAGACTGGCATGTTTTCATCATAGTTGATCAAGTGTACTTGTGTGGTGACACAAACTGGACCTGAACCCCTGTCCTGTTGAATCAGTGGGTGCGCTCAAGCATCTCAGTCTTCTCCCCGGTGAATATCCAGTCCCTCTCCAGCTTCTGCTTCACATCCCCAGGACAACCCCTCCTTTTTCTCTCTCCTTCTTTCTCTCTCTTTCCCTCTACCCCGTTTTTCCTTGACTGTGTGCTCTCTCTTTCTCTCTACCTCATTTCAACGACAATCCCATTTTTGTCATTGACATTTTATTTTTTAACTTCACCCACATTTTAAATGAGCGGCAGTCTGGCAATTACTACAGGTACAGCTATGACTAGATATGACGTAAATACAAGGATTTACTCAGAATGGACACTGCCTTTGCCACCACAGGCCCTGTCATACCAGACAGGTTTCGCCTACAATCCTAGACACTAGTGTAGGAGTCACTGGACATCGAATCATGGCATGGCTAGACCATTCTGTCGTTGTGCCATCTCAGTCAGCCTCTCTGCCATTCAGCCTCTGCCAGAGAAGTTTCCAGACTTCAGCCTGCACTCTCAATAACGAAAACCCCTGAACCTCCTCCACATGTCTGTGGCTCCATCGTTGGTTTCCCCTCGACAAGTTCTGATTTCTGATAAAAGGCCTCAGTTTAAATAAGTCTGATAATATAAGTGAAGGGAGATGTCAACTTTCAGTGTTCTTGTTTTCTGTTCATCTCATGGCGCAGAAGTAGTGGGGTTTTACTCATGACTCAAACAGCCTGCCGCCAGTTTCTGTTTTCACTTATATTAAATGCCCAATGCAGCTGTTTTTTTTCAATATCAAATCATTTCTGGGTAACAATTAAGTGCCTTACTGTAATAGATTTCCATTAAGAAAGCAACTATTTCTAAAGTATGAATTTAGCTAGGACTGTCTGAAAGTGGTCTAAGTGGGGAGGGGAAAACTAGCTGTCATTGGCAGAGAGGTTTGCAACTCTCTCTATAAATCAATTGACCCGAAAGCCGAAACTCCCGCCCATGCGAATCTGCTGATTAGAAGGACCTGTATAGATTGTATTTTCAACCAGCAACTATCAGGAAATAATACTGATAAAACATGTTGACACTTTTACAATGTTAGTTTCATCAGCTGTTGTAAAATATAATACAAAACACAGGAAAAAACAGAATTTTGACTGCACTGGACCTTTAAAAACAGACATGGATGGACAAACCTATCACCTGTTATTTGTTAGCAGCTAAGGAGCTGCCACAATACTTGGATTTCCCCAAGAATTGTGATTGATTGTTGCACTGGGCTGCCCATGATGCACATAGCCAGACTGCTATCCAACAGTGTAGGGGTTTACTGTGGAAGGAAAATATAGCATCACCTAATTAGATTATGTACAAAGGGTAAATGATGTGTGTAAGGTCTCGTGAGTTTTGTCAATAAAATCAGTTAGCCCATTATCTCCTACAGATACAGTATATGACAGCCGCTTCCATCTTGTCACAGAAGCATGCAGAACAAACACAAACAAAACATATTCTATAACAATTGCTAGGTTTTCATCCAATTGGCGGCAGATTTTCATGTGAATATTCTCAAATCCGCATAAATAAAATATGCTAATTTTCCCACCAGTGGTTTCCACTAAACTGACTTGTTACAGATGAAAATCAGTACGTGATGACGTAGTGTACACAAAATTTACATTTTCGCTTAAGTTTTCATGTACCGAATAAAAATCGAATGTTCAATGTGTTTCGATTGCATTTTCAACTCTACACAAACTGTTGCGTTAAATAGCAAATATGCCGACTAACAGCTCGCAGGTACAGTGCGGGTATGCTGTGCGGGTAGTCTAGTGTACATGATGAGATTGTTATGGATAAGAGCGAGAATATTTTTATTTGTCAAATGGCAGTCAAGCATCGATCATCATTTCACCAGAATAAGACCCTCGATATTTATTGGAAAGGAGCATCAAGATCACTGTGCACTTTCACCACCCTGTGTGAAGTTAATCATCATTTATTTCATCTGATGCCTAGTAAACTGCATTGTTTCCCGAGTCGTAGTGGGAGGACCACACAACATATCATCACGTGACTCCAAATATTTGCTCATAAAGGCGTCCACCGCCATTTCTCGAATAACCACGTCGAACCTAAAAATGATCTCTTTGCTTTTAAACATTTTTTTATCAGAGCTGTCGTGATTTATTTGTGTAGTCATACGGAATGACTTTACTCGCATAAAAACTGTGGATGGAAACGTGGTCATTGAAGAGGAAACTCTGTTTTGTATCAGCAGAGTACAGGTTGACTGTGAGATACCCCCCCCCCCCCCATGGTGTAGGAGTTACCCTCCAGAGTGAATGCCCCCTGTCCACACACATACACACACACACACACACAGTTTCCCTCAAAAACAAATATCTCTTTATACACCTCACTTGTTTTACACTGCTTAATGCTGAAACAGCTTGAGGGTCGAGTAGACTGAATTTAAATTAGCTGAGTTTATAGGCTCACACCAAGTGGAAAAGGTAATGCCCCTTCTATCCTACCGAGGCAGACAGGACTGTCAATGTAAGAGGCAGAGTATCTCTCTCCCTCAATCTCTGCTATAGTAATTGTACGATTAAATACTTCACCAGGGTTTAAAGAGACCAACATTTAACACTCTGAAAAGTAAGCGCCTTCATTATTCATTTTGTCACGAAATTGCATTATTATTCTCGCCATAGTTTATTTTATTTGGATAGGGACACCGCACAAACACATTGACACACTGAGCTAACACTTGTCAGGTTGCATTGCGCTATGGGGTTTCTAGCTCATGCTACTTTTCAAAACCTGTCTCCAAATGGACTGCAATGGATAATAATAGTAATTTCCTGAGTTGGCTGGTTGGTGGCGATGAGAGTATCTCTAAAGGAAGTGTCTTTTTAGCACAGCTTCTAGAACTTAGAACGACCGCAAATGAATGGGCAAAGCCTTATCTGATCAATAATCTATCCGTCACTGAAGCACACTATCTCAACGAATGTATTGTATTGGCAGCGTTGCAGCCTCAGGTACTACGGAGTGTAAAAACAACGGACCAAATGGCAAGCGTGCCACGATGATTTAGCGCCACAAACAGCAGCAACCTGCAGTATCATAATGAAGGCATATACAGCCTAGTGTAAACTGATATGTGTATATATAGTATATATATGCCATGGCGCCTGAGGGCAAGGGGTTATATAATGTATTCGGGAGAATCCACTCCAGCAGAAAGCAATCCTGTAGTTGTGTTGTGTACGTGCTCCTGTACATGCGCGCGTGTGCTCACTGTGTGTGTGTGTGTGTGTGTGTGTGTGTGTGTGTGTGTGTGTGTGTGTGTTTGTACTGTACAATATGTATGTGTGTGTGTGTGCTTTTCCTGTGTTTGGCCGAATTTTAGCCAGCATTCCCCTACTTGGGGACAGCCTGACCTCCCCGTTACCTCCACGGCCCCGGTGCTCAAAATCTGTTCACCAATGTAAAGCTCCAGCAATCAGACGCTACTTTTTGGTCCATCTCTTATTAACAGTCATTTTAAATATTAACCTCCACTACACTCATATCCCCCCCACCCTCCCACTCTGCCCCTCAGCCCTCTAACTGCACACAAAAGAAACACACACGACACCTTCGAAAATGTACACCCAGAAGTCCCCTCTTTATCTTGCTCGCTGTTGTTTCGGACAAAGATGCCTTGTGATTGCTTCTGATTGCAGTACAATGTGTAGCTAAAAGTAGATTTTGACATTGTGATGGTAGTGTTGTAAAGCTGTCAAGTCAGGAAATGTTAATTGCATTCATATATTTTTTTACTTCAATTGTGTGTATATATCCACATTGGAATAATGGTAGTGAAGCAATAACACCACTCATAATACGGCTTTTATAAAGAGCAATACCGCATCCTTTTTGTGTTACTTCAATTCAATCTGGCTCTAGAAGAAAACGCTACAGTTTCAGTGTATTTTAACCAACTGTATCTACCTCTTCTCTCATCTTATGATGACATTTTTCTCCTCTCTTCTACTCTAGGAGGATGTTCCCCTTCCTGAGTTTCAACATCAGCGTTCTGGACCCGTCAGCCCACTACAATGTGTATGTGGACGTGGTCCTATCCGACCAGCACCACTGGAGGTACCAGGGAGGCAAGTGGGTCCAGTGTGGCAAAGCAGAGGGTAACATGCCAGGTATGATTACCTAGCGGTTAAGAACGTTTGGGCCAACGTTGGACCAGTAACCCGAAAGGTCGCTGGTTCAAATCCCTGAACAGACTATGTGAAAAATCTGCCATTGAGCAAGGCACTTAACCCTAATTGCTATTGTAAGTCGCTTTGGATAAGAGCATCTGCTAAATGACTTAAATGTTAAAATATATTAAATATATATTGCCACACCACACTCTCTGTCATCCATACTGCTCCAATCAATGACATACAATGGTACAATGAATGAATCCAAAAGAGGATCCCTCCAGAGTAGCATTGAGAGTTAGAGCATCAACGTGTCCTTAGCATTTATAACCATGCTTATTGATTGAATGGAACATGGATTCAGTCTTTTCCTCAGTGGCTAATCATCCCTCTCACTCTACTCCATTCGTTTCAATTTACCCAGTATGAGTGAAATCACCAAGAGACTCAACCTAAAGCAGCTACATTGTTTTGTGAACGATGACGATTTCAACCCGCCGTACAGCACTGCAGTCATTGAAATAGGTCAACCTGTGTCATACACTAACATGTATTGTGGCTGTGTGGCTCCTGACTAATTACAGCGTAGTGGTAGCCGTGGTAACATTGTTGTGGTAGCTATGATTCTTTAGTAACAGGTTAGTAGGTCGTTTTGCTAATGTTAACTGGAGCTGTGATTGTTTAGTATAGCATTTGCTTGTAAACGATTTGTGAAGCATTAATGTAGGCCTATGTAGACTTGTAAAGGGCTTCGCTAAAGCTTCATTAACGTTGTTGCTAACTCTACCCCATAGGGAACAGGATGTATATGCACCCAGACTCTCCCAACACAGGGGCTCACTGGATGAGGCAGGAGGTGTCGTTTGGCAAGCTCAAGCTCACCAACAACAAGGGCAGTGCCAACAACGTGGGGCAGGTAACAGATATGCCTCAGAAACTCATTTAAAGATGTCCTAAAATCCAAATGAGATTTTCCATTGGTGGTACTTTTCATTGTTTTTTTCACGGTCGTTAATGCCCTTCTAGGACTAACTCTCCGGTGCTGTTCCCTCTTAGATGATTGTTCTGCAGTCACTTCATAAGTACCAGCCACGGCTGCACATCGTCGAAGTGAAGGAGGATGGTTCTGAGGACCTCTTCCTCACCGCCAAGGCCCAGACCTTCGTCTTCCCAGAGACCCAATTCATCGCCGTCACAGCCTATCAGAACGCAGACGTGAGTCACCTCGCCTGACCTCAACAGCTCATTTGACTAGCCCTTTTCCTTAGCATACCATAGACCAGGGGTCACCAACTGGTCGATCACGATCGACTTGTCGATCTCCAAGGCATTTCTAGTCGATCGCCAAACATTTCTGTAAAAAACAACAACGATAAAGCCTTTTTTAAATTATTCTCGGGTTGTTGGTGGTAGGTGCAGCCAATTCAGCTGCCCTGCGCGCCGGGCTGGCAAACTGTTGCCATTTCATGTGTCTGAAGGTACAAACTCTGCCTTCCCGGTGGGCCTGGAGAGGAAATCAAGTGCACTATGCCACCGCTGGCCAATCAGATTGCTCAGATGACCGAGTCTGCAGTAACGTAGCAGGCATAAAAGAAAGCTACGGCAAAATTGATACTGTGAGATTTCAAAACGTTTAAAACCATGACTAGAGAGAGACTGTCAACGAATACAGCAAAGAGCTGCAGTTTATATGAGTGAGTTCATGTTTAAGTTCTTACTCAGCACTGTCGACACTTTGTATTCAACACTTTTATCACCCATAAAATGCGCGTTCTTCCTATTTCCACTCAGAGCTACAACAAGCACCGCAGCAGTAATGAATGAGTAGGAAAGTGTATCTATAGGCTTGCCCTGTTGGGATTATTAGCGGCTTGGGTCTTTTTTTAATATCAAGGAATATTTCTCTGTTCATAGGAGTAACAACCTGAATTTGTGCATGAGGCAAAAGTAATGCGGTGCGACTCGAGTTTCGCCATCAGCTGGAAGACGCTGTACCTTTTTTGGTCAGTGTCAGTGGAGGAAAGGGAGAGTGGAGGGATGTTGAGAGATGTTGCTCTCTCCCTCCTCTGAGACTGACCATCAGATGCAGGCACCATCAGCCCAGTAAAATAAAAAGCAAATTATTTAAATGTATGCTCACCCAGCTGTGCCTCACAAGTAATACAACAATGGATCTATGTCCTGAACAACAATGCATTGGCAGGTCAATTCAAGCAAAGCCAGTCTGCAGTGATAATGTATTGGGCCTATAGCTTACTGCACAAACCTCACTGCTACAGTGCTGTTTTTAATTGGTTAATTTTGCATAGACTTACATTTTTTAAGTCACGTTAATAAAAATTCAGAGTGGTAGATCTCGGCATTTTGACTCAGAAAGTGATCTTGACTCAGAAAAGGTTGGTGACCACTGCCATAGATGTTTATAACGTAATTAGGAATAGAAGTGTACTCACACTGAAGTGCCAAACAAGAAGACTTTCCCACAATAAGAAAATAAACTGTGTGTAACCCTCATTAGTAATTTCATGCAGTCAGTGATCTCTCTCTCTCCCCCTCTCTCTCCCCCTCTCTTTTTCCTATGCGTCTACGCTCTATCACTCTCTCTCCTCAACGATCTGTATGTCCTATCCTTGCCCCCTCTCCCATCCTGTCTCCTGCTATTTCTTACACAGATCACCCAGCTCAAAATAGACCATAACCCCTTTGCTAAAGGTTTCCGGGACAATTATGACGCGTGAGTATGCCAGAAAATAACCAAATGAATAAAGAGAAAACGAAACCCCTCAAAAACATCTGTAGTCTTGAATGAGAACGTTTGACATTTTAAACCAGCTCTATGTCTGTACAAGCGGACGCTGAGGCACAGTGCTCACACACGTACTCAGTCCTACCATATCAACACTGGATATCTCCAACTAATAAATATACAATTGCTAACCCTAATAGGCCAATGTATTTCTATCTCACAAAGATGTGTTGATATGAGGAGGTGTGAAATACCTGCAAGATGGTTAAGAGACATTTGATGTGACACATCTTCTTGTGTTGCGCCCCCTCCCCCATTCCTCCCCGTTCCCCTGCCTAGGCTGTACGCACCACCTGACTCAGACCGTGTCACCCCCTCTCCCACCGAGGGCCAGCAGCTTTTGGCAGGTACCTGCTATACCCAGGGGTACCTGATGGACCAGTACATGAACCCCCTGCCCCAGAACCGCTTCTACAGCCGGGAGCACATGGCAGGCATGGGCCATCAGACCAAAGACCCCTCAGCCAGCCCCCACAGCCGCTGGTACCTCTCTCCCCAGCAAAGTGTCACCTCCAACCGGCTGGACTTCAACTCCTATGAGGGTGACTTCTCCAGCAACAGCTTCTACAAGCCCTTCCCCCTGCAGACGTCGGCCCACCACACGCTGAGCTACTACGAGGACAGCCCGTTCGCCACGGCCAGCGTATCCATCTCAGGAGCCTCCTCGGCAGCCTGGAGCACCGGCCGGCCCTCCCCTCAGTACCTCAACCATCCCTGTCCCAGTAAAGTTGGCCCCAGTCTAGGCTGGTTCAGGCCTGTGTCCTCTCCCTCTCCAGGTCACCCCAGGCTCCGCCCCCCACCATCACTGCAGGACAAGCCCAAGGAGGCGGGGGTGGGGGGAGAGGACCCCTGGCTGGAACCCCCCTCAGTCAAATCGGTGGACTCGGCTGACTCCGGCCTGTTCGAGGGCGGGGCAGAGGGCAAGAAGCGGCGAGTGTCGCCCTACGCTTCCAGCACGGAGAACTCGCCGCCCACCCGTAGCGTGGAGGTCTGTGAAAAGGACTGCGGTAGCGATGCTGGCTACTACGGCTTTTATACCCACTGAAGCCGCCCACCCACCACGTAAATACCCTCTCCTAGTGTCCCCCTCCTGTCCTCTTTGTGCTTTGGTATCTCCCACATGGCCGTGTCTCTCTGCCTGTCCCATGAAGTCATGTAATGGCGCTGGACTGAAGCTCCATTGGCCACAGAACGCCAACATCACAGATGGGCCAGGTAAATGGCACCTCAGCCATTTTGACACATACAGACAGACTGGACCTCTCGACAGCCCAAAAGGGAGGCTACTCTAAGGTTGTGTTTAGGTTACGTGTTTGAGGACAAGGACCTCCTAAGGTCAGACAGGAACACTTTGAACATGACTGTTAATGCGTGCGAGGGCCAAAGTGCAAAGGCGATTTGACTGGGTCCACAGACACTGCCCTAGAAACATGCAGACACACAGACACACAGACCTGTGACTTAAGTCTTTTTAACGTTTGGGGATTAAAAAATAAGACGTCTGCACACCTGCTAACAGACCCCTGCAGGGACTGTCCAGTCTTCCCCTATCACATTCACACACAGACACACACTCTTTCACACACACATGCTCACACACAGACACACTCTCTCTCTCACACACACACACACTATTCTCCAGCTCCACTTTCAGTATATGCTCGCGGTCACATGACCCAATGTACTGAGACGCAGACACGACTGGTTGTATGTTAATAACAAAACGGAATCATTTCTGTCTAATCCTCTGTCTGAGGAGTTTGGAACTCCCCCTTGTGACAGCAGTGAAGAACTGCAGGCTGATGGCGAGCGCGCAGGCGAGAGCAGAGGCCAGCGTCAGGTGTTAGAGGTGAGGGGAGCTTAGCGAGGGATCAAGGCTAATCAGCATCAAGGCTGACGGGCCAGTCTTCCTGTGAGCTACTGTCGCCTACAGCAGGTCTGTCATTTAGAACAACACAGCCTTAGCAGCCAATCCAAAGACTCACAACACAATGGAAATCAGCATATCTCACAGACAATCTGAGGCAACTACGTTCATTCATTAAAATGTGAGCCAGTCAGACAACACACACCGGAAATCATTACCAGCAGGGTATATCGTTTTTACACCCCCCCCCCCCCAATAACTGAAGTGGATTTAACAGTCGACATTAATAAGGGATCATAGCTTTCACCTGGATTCACCTGTCATGGAAAGAGCAGTTCCTAATGTTTTGTACACTTAGTGTATATGGCTAAGAGAGCGCCAAACTGACATAGTACGTGTAGCCTATGTATTGTCACTCCCGGGCTTAGTTAGTGTGACCCAACAGAACATGTGTCCACCCCCCCAGACTTTAGGTTCATCATGTCGTGACAAAGACACAGCTTCCTGGCAAGGTGACGAAGATCTATAGAGAGAGGAGAGAGCAATAGAGAGAGGGAGTCTCCAGTCTGAGCCAATCAGAGACTCTGGGGGTGACAGGCAGCCACTCACTCAAGAGGATCCTGGGATACTGGTGGTCTAAAACCACATATTGCTGGGTGTGTGTGCTCCAATTGCGAGGCCATAAGAAATGACAGGAATGTAATCAAGGCAAGACCTCATTATTTATCGCACTTATGATTACGGTATATCATACACAGAGTACAGTCAGAAGACACATGATATAATTAAGATATAATCACACTTATTAAGTGACAGGCCAGCCATGAAAACATGACTCACAAACACAGTCACTCACTCAGACTGGAAGGTGACCAAAACAAATTAACTTTTGAGTTTAAAAAAATACATTGGGGCTGTGTGTCTACAGTCAGCCCTGCTGGCTATGATTGAATATACTTAATGTAAGATATTTAAAAAATAAAATAAATTTTTTTTTATCCTACTTACATATACTGGATGTTCATTTTGTTAACCTCCTCAAGGTGTTTTTATATTATTAATTCATGAATTGTACAGATGCCAACTTTCAAAGGGAAATTCTGCCATTTTGTGTCAGGCTAAACTGCCTTTCTACAAACAGAGAAGCTGGTTTTCCTATTGGAAGGTGGAAGAAATCAGTGATTCTCTGACATAAAACCAGAGCAATAGGATGGAGAAGCCAATCAGATCTGTGGTATTGCAGAACTCTGCAAATGAAATATGTTCGCAAACAGAAAGACATCTTCCCTAAACAGAGCTTAGCATAATGTGACTGCTGTGACACCATCATAATGCAATAATGCCACAGCACAGTAAAGGTCATTGGACTGACTTTATGTGCTACAAAAGGGGAATCAACTGGAATTTAAAAAGTCTAGCTATAGATGTTTTCTTATGTAGAGTTGATCTTATGCTGGACACTATAGAAATATATTGCTAACATGAGTCTCTTCCTGAAAAGTTTATTTTTACCCTTAAGCAATTTAAATGAATGAAAAAAGGACTTCATTACTACAGTTGTTTGTTAAGAGGTGGACAATTTGTTATTTAAGTGCAATTAAAATGAGATGTAAATTAACTTTTTATTTATAAGGTGTTCAATATTGCAAGAGCAAATGAAAACATTGATTTGCTCAAATGCTTGGAAAATGTGCAGAAATGTTTATTCTGTATCTTGCGTTACATGATTTTGTATGTGACGCTGTCTGGCACTGAACCTGCATTAACATGACTGCTAGTGAGTTGAGATAAATAGATCATTCTGTCTGTGTGTTGTGGACTCCTCAGGACTGCCTCCTAGTGTACATCTCCTTACAATAAACAAAACAAACTCCTGCCAATAGAAATCTTCTATAAACAATCCATAACCCATGATTCTTTGCCATCCTTATATTAGAATGAAGTTGTGAATGGGAAATGTAGTTCAGTCTTGACTTAAAAAGCTCAAAGAGGATAAGGATGGGGTAGACTTGAAAGGTCAAATTCTCCATCCAACAGTTGGATAGTGAAGCAATTTCATTTGTGTTTAATGTGGACTGTTTGTCTCCGGGGTAGGGCACCTTGCCTTCAGTCTGTGAAATGGCCTGTCCTTAAATTATCGTAAAGGTGTATAAATCATTAACTCAATCGGTCCGAGCAGGCTGTAACGGATGAATAGACTGATGATCCAGGAATGCAGAAGAGAAATGCAAAATATTGTACTAAATTAAGAAATGTAAATATTGTCTTTGCTTTATTCTAATGTAATAAAGACTTGAATAGCAGAAAACAAAGGGATTTGTTTTTAAATTTATTAAAAGGTGGCTCACTTGTCTTTTACTGTGTTTTATTCATGAATTAACATTTCATAATCACAACTGTTTAAATTGAATCTCAAACCAATGTAAAAAATAAAAAAGACAACCTCAAGATTATAAACAGAATAATACCCACATACCCATTGTACTGTATATTAGACATGTTGATATTAAGTCTAGCTTGATTATAATTATACTCAATCATAAAATATACTTTATTAAACACAGACTCATTATGTAACCAGTTGCCTTGGTAACCCCTTTCAAGAGCAATATCTTAATCACAAGTAACAGCATTATTATTGTTCACTAAAAATCAAGTCAAAAATACAACACTTACATTATAAAAAGTAACTTATGTGCACCCTAAATGACAGAGACTGTTATAGGTTACATTCCCATGTCAAATTGTTTGACTTACTAAAACACTCAGGTAGGAGAAAGGAATGTTTGAACACACTAATGCCACTGAAATAAATATGATTCAACAATAATTCATAAATCGGCTTAATCCTAATTTTTGATCCACAAACCATGCATAGCTGACTTAGAGAGACGTGTTGAAAATTGAGTGATGACGCAAAAAGATTGAGTTAGGAGTGAGCCCAGAGACTATTAAATACACATTTTTCTACCTTTACAATATCTGAAGATTAGTCCACAGTAGATGTCTTGACCTGAGCAAATGAACCTCACACTTCCAGCCCTCTAGACAGCAAATACATCTTGACAGGATAGCATAAATGTACACAAATGGGGAATGACCATAAATACATTGCAATGGACTAAATACGAGTATGAGAGAAAAGTCTACTTATCCTTTCCAGGTGGCGGAACAGGTAACGCTACACATTCTGGGAACTATTTTCAACATGACGTTTCAGTGGATCCAAGTAGTTTCCAGACTTTCCCATGAAGCAGCCCGGGAGGGAGTGCAAATCAGATGGCAATGATGGAAGGTGAGGTCTCAGGACAGTTCATCGATGCCTTCACCAATTGGCCCCAGTCTGTCGGTTTATTCACCATAGTTCCAGGTTGTTTGTGTTAGCAAAGCCCGGGTTCTCTCGGACTTTCCAATAGGTTCCATTGGTCCGCCACACATCCCTCCCAGAGGAATCTATGGCTTTCCTAAAGATGGAAAATGATTCAATTACAGAAAGCATACCTAGTATTAAACCAGTGGAGTCCCATATGATCTTCCTGTGTATCACAATTGAAGTTCGGTACATTTCAGACTACAAAAAAGAGATTTGGGGGTATTATCCTAGATATAAGATGACACACAAGAGTACCACTGAAGATTAAAAGGAAAGGGACTTACTTAAAGAAGCGTGGCGTGTGCTCCTGTCCTTTCTTAGCCAGTTGTTTCCTCCGCTCCCTCTGCATGTCTTCCACTTCTTCTTTAAACTTGTCACAGTCATCCACCCTCCCATCCTCCAGCATCCTGAGGAAAAGAAAATAACAAAAATCATCAAAAACACACCAATTCATCAAATCCATCATATCTAAGAGAAAGGCCCCGAGTTTTTCCTGGTCGTGTCACCTAAAACAGGAAAACGTCATGGCCCTGTTAATAAAAATATATATATTTGTAAAATGGTGGTTTTCCATTTCCTAATCAAGCCCGACCCATGGCGGCACCACTCACCTCTGGTCAGGGCGAAGGCGTGAGTCTGTGGGGGGCAGAAGAGGCTTCAGGCCTGGGGTGAGCTCGTTCAGCTCTAGTGTGAAGCTGGAGAAGCCGTAGTACAGGTAGTAGTCCTTGGGCTGGGAATCTGTACAGTGAAATAGACCACTGAGGTCAGCTACAGCTAATGTAACCACAGCCTCAAACCACAATGTCTTTAGATAGCATATCGCTAACCAGTAAAAAAAAAAACTTTAGGGGTTTGGAGGCTTTTGATACAAGAATTCTCAGTTTTGAACTTTTCAGACTGTTATCCTTGGGTGGGTGGGATACTCACTTGGCTTCCAGATACACTGTGGAGTGGGCAAGGTGTCACAGAAGATGCCCTCATGCCACAGCCCCCCAAACCGGTGGATAACACTCCCAGTCTGGTCGAGCACGGTGCCCTGCACTTCATTCTTGTTGGTGTCCGACCCCCAATAGCGAGACTTAACGAAGGTTATCTTACAGGTGCACGCGTTGCCGTTGAGGTTACGGATGATGACCTCCCCATAGTGCTCCAGGTAGCGCTGCTGGCTCAGGACATTATGGATGCAGGTCACCACTTTGTTCCACTCATAGTGGTCCCCAAACCTAAAAGAGTGAAGTTAATTTCTAACAGTTTGAGGGAGCAGACAGTAAAGAAATGGCCAGCAGCAGCAGACTCTCACCTTGGGAGAGTGACATTCACCATCCCTGTTGGCATGATCTCCAGTGACTTTCCCCAGAACTTATTCTTCCACCGCTGGTCTGTTTAGGTGACACAAATATGTTGTGCTTCATGAGAAAAACGTTAAATGATCAAAGTTTCAGATAGTTTCTAAAGGTTTAGAAATGGTTCAAAACAAAATGTCAAGACACTTGCTAACATTAGCCGACTAGAATCAAGGTTCTGCTCAGTTATAAATCAGTAAAGCTCACCCTGCCAGAAGGAGAAGGAGTCGGAGTCCGCGTGGCATGCAGAGATGGGGGGGTGGTGGCAGACCTGATGAAAGACAATGGTTTAAGTCTGAATACAACAGAACTAGTCTGACCTGGTCTGCTGAGGAATGCTAGAGAAGATTCAGTCCTCCTACCTGCTCACTGATGTAGCGGAAGCCCTTGTCTTCTCTCAGACATTCATAGGTCTCCCCCAGGAGTGGGTTGAAGGGCTTGTAGCGGTTGCGGTAGTGAGCTGTAGCATAGCCAGAGATGGCAAAGGCACCTACGTAGACCTGCACAAGACCAGAGAAGCACCTTCAGTCTTCTAATCTAACATACTGCGAATCACTAGCATAGCTGTCGTTACGTGGTTTCATTTAAACCCTGAGGCTCTGTGCATACTGTATTCTAGCATATGCCTTTGACACAACGGAAACTTATCATAGTTTAGTGATGTGTCCAGATGCTGCTAACTTAAACACCGAATGGAAAAGTGCTCAAGGTGGCTCTTAACGCCTTACATCCTTTGAGTTACAAAATTTGATGACATTTAAGAATCCTCACCATCCTCTGGTAGGGGTCTAGTGTGTTGTTGGCGGTGTCCAGCAGCTCAGAGTACTCCAGCTCCTCACACAGTCTTTGCATCAGGTTGATGGGCTCGTTGAGAGCAGCAGGCATGGACACACGGGACAGGTCCTTGCCTATGTTGTTATAGAGGATCTGCATCAGGCCCACCTGGGAGTTGTCCGGGCAGTGGGCGGCCAGGGTGGTACGGCGGCCCGTGTTTTTGGGCACGACACAGTTGGGAGTCTTAGAGATACTGGCACGGTACTCACGAGTGGCTGAAGCTGTGGGGGAGAGAGATCGGTTTCAATAAATTGAAAAAACGAATTGCTAACTAGTTACAGAGCGTGTGTATGTGTGTTCACCATGTCCTTCCTCAGGTTCAGAGTTGCTGGTTGTCCCTTCACTCAGACCAGACTCAGACTCAGAGAAGCTCCCATTCAGGACACCGTCACTCGCATCAAAATACTCAGCAGCAGAGTCTGTCACCGATGGCGTGCGACGGGACTCGTTCCCAGATACAGTCTAAAGAGAGGAAGAGTGACGAACAATAAACACCATGAGAAAGACAGCCAAGACAGAGTCGGTGAGGAAAAGCACCCATAGGCACTCGCACACAAATAAATACAAACATTTCGTAAACCAAGCCTGTCTCCATGAATGCATATACCCTCACCTCAGCCAGTGTGGTTGATTGGTGGTAGGTGTCCTGCAGTCTCTGACGCTCCTGGGCCAAGGCATCATGCACAGACTTGAGGGACGTGTATACTGACGGGGACAGGAAAATAAAGAAATTCACATTTAGCATTAGTAGTAATGAACGCACACAACATGTGAGTCCACGTGTGTTTTGACTCTGACCTCTTTGGGACACGCTACAGATGTCCTGCTGGATCTTCTTGCCTTCTGGGGAGGCGTTGGTGGGAGGGGACAGCTGGGAGTAGACATAGTCCGGGACGGCGGGGACATAGTCTTGAAGGGAGGGGACAGACGCACCCAGTTGGGACGAGCTGTTCAGGTGACTAGAGGACAGCTACAAAATGGAGGAACGATGGAGAATGAACAAGTAGAAAAAACTGAACAACCATTTTCTATTTGTCTGAGAATTATTTGCCAGTCACTGATTCCCCACATTAGTGAGATGTCAAATATGTTTGCATGTAGAAGGAAAATGAATAAGAACTGTGTACAAGCCTTGCAATATAGATACTATGGAAGATTAAAAGCTAACGTTTCATTTTTTATTTCATGAAAAATTAACCCCTTTTTCTCCCCGATTTTGTTATTACGATCTTGTCTCGTCGCTGCAACTCCCTAACGGGCTCCGGAGAGCCGAAGGTTGAGTCGTGTGTCCTGCAAAATATGACCCAACAAGCTGCACTTAAAAGCAGCTCGCTTAACCCAGGAGCCTGCTGCACCAATGTATCAGAGGAAACACCGTTCAACTGACAACCGAAGACAGCCTGCAGGGGCCCGGCCCGCCACAAGGAGTTGCTAGAGCGTGATGAGCCAAGTAAAGCCCCCCCTGGCCCTCCCCTAACCCGGACGACGCAGGGCCAATTGTTCGCCGCTCTATGGGACTCCCAGTCACGGCCAGTATTGACACAGCTTGGGATTCGAACCCCTTAGACCACTGCGCCACTCAGGAGTCCCGCTAGTGTTCAATTCTACTGTAGGAGCATGTATGTCCTACAAGGAATTAACCAGTTTTATTTCTCAAACATATATCACAGCTACAATTTCCATTCAATCTGATAGCAGTCTAATTGTAAAACGTTGGTTTGCTCTCTGAATCTAAATCTGATTTGACCTTACTTTCCATTGTAAAAAAATGTTTACCCCTTTGTCTGTGTGACTGTCTAGACAACATGGAAGAGATCAAGTAGGACTAGCTAGGTGTTCCTTGCTTTGGCAGTCTGCCTTGTTTCCTGGTGTTGACTCACCGATTTAGCAATCCCACGAAAAGGTTTTGGATTAAAAGGAAGCCTAAAAGTTATCAGATGATTGGGTTAGCTAATACTCAAAACATTATACTCTTTACAGGTTGGTTAGTGGTACACAATCAACTTTTGGTATTTTAGTATTAAAAAATATGTGAACATTAGTGCCAAATCAACGGGGAAATGCACTGGAACAAATATCCATGAGTCAAAACTAAAAATGTCAGTCTAAATCACCTACACATTTAATCTAAGAACCACAGGTAAAAAAGAAAATGTATGTTACTAACCTGTCTTACCATTCCAAGGGCCTCTACCCTTGACATTGTGCGCGAGTGACCCCATATCTTGCAAGACCTGGACTTCTTGGGTTTCTCAAGAGAGAGATTCTTGGTGGAATTATGAAAACAGACATGAGCCATTTATCTCATTACATTACTTAATTCAAGCATGTCTCCACACCCCTGTCCACTGGTATTCCTAGTTCACTTGTCCCTAGGAAAAGTCACCCCTTACCCCTAGGAAAATGTGTAGACCTGAAACAACTGGATAAGTGTTGATATTTGATCCTAGCCTATGCGATGGCTGGAGTGGAACCATTACCACATTGCTAAACCTATACTAGGAAGGGTTGGTTTGGAGCTGGGCCGTGGTGCCGCTTCATCTCACCTGCATGCTGATGATGCGCTGCAGCTCGCCGTCGGTGAAGGCCTGCTGGCCCCCCTCCAGCAACTGCAGCCTCCGGACCAGCCGGTTCAGCTCAGACAGTTCCAACTGACAACGGTTCAGCTCTGAAGAAAAAAACAAAACAAAAAACACAGAGACTGTTAGGGCAGATCCCAGAACAGTTCTACTGGGGAGTTAAGACCTAGAGCGAAACATTCGTACATCTCATCAAATCACATACACATGGTTAGCAGATGCTCAAGCATTTCGCTACACTCGCATTAACTTCTAGTTCCGACCCTGCAGTAATATCTAACAAGTAATCTAACAATTTCACAACAACTACCTTATACACACACAAGTGTAAAGGAATGAATAAGAATATATACTTATAAATATATGGATGAGCAATGGCCGAACGGCAAAGGCAAGATGCAGTAGATGGTATAGACTACACTATATACATATGAGTAATGTAGGGTATAGTGGCATTGTTTAAAGTGACTAGTGATACATTTATTACATCCAATTTCTTATTATCAAAGTGGCTAGAGATTTGAGTCAGTATGTTGGCAGCAGCCACTCAATGTTAGTGATGGCTGTTTAACAGTCTGATGGCCTTGAGATAACCATGGTTGTCCATGAAGCACCATTCATGACAATTAGAAGCTCGACTATTTACGTGAGTGCAACAAAAAAAGAACGGTTTGGCAGCCCTAAAGCATTTTGGGTTTACTTTATATACGAGTGCAGTACCTTGAGCACAGCTGTCTGGGTCATGAGTCTGTTGTAACCAGGCTGACACCTTCCCATTCACCCCCGGGTTGACCGAGGGAAACTCGGACGATGTTGGTGCAGCTATCTCACCCACGTAAGAGTCTGTAGTGCTATGGTAGTGTTGGTAGGAAGACTGGTATACAGACGAGAGAGGGAGACAGAGACACTGACGAGTCAATACAAGACTATAAGCCACGAATAGAGACTGGACCTCTACAGAGTGAGAGGACTCACCACGTCCTGCATGCCGTTCCTCTGTGCTAGTCCAGGCACACTGGTGCCCTGGGACAAGGCCTGGAAGAAGCCATTGTGCACTTGAGCAGCCTCATTCTTCTTGAACATGCGATGGGCACTCAGCTTGGCCAGCCAGATGTAGAACAAGTCATGACTATTGGCCTAGGAGAGGAAAGAACAGGAAGAGTGGTGCCAAGTTCATTTGTATTACTACAGGCCTCAAAAACTAATCCCAAAAACCTAATCCAACATCTCTCCAATTCAACCTTGGACAATATTGAACTTTGTTTACTAAGTTACTTAATTATAATTTATGTATTGAAGTTGGCCAACAAGCTAAAGTAAGTGAAAGGGACTGGGCATACCTTCATATGATATAGAATATCTCCTGCATCCAAATCGATACGATTGGATTTCTTGTTGATAGACATGACTGCAAGGCCGACATCTAATGAACCATGAAGCTTTCCCCTTGTGATCTTTAAAATAAAAGTGCTTTCCATTATATTATTAATGCTGAGTTTATCATTTAACTAAAATACATAACATAGTGAATGTACACTTACATCTTGTTGGGTTTTGGAATATCGTAAGATCCCCGTTTCCAACACAAAGTACCTCTGAAAGTAGGATCAAAAACACATGAATTAAACTAATTTATAATTAAACTAATGTGAACTAATTTCCAAAATAGTGACCAAACACACTGGTGGATTGGATGAATGGGCAGTTAGCTGACCTTGTGCCAGCCTTTCAGGGGCCATTTTCTCCTCTTGAGGAGGTATCCTTCACAGATGCCTGGAATGGTCAGGTCTTGAGAGTTGTCACCAGACATCATTTCCACCTGAAGGTCATCCATCACCTCCCAGTCTTTAATGTTCTGAGGGTGAACCAACACCATAACAAACACATCAGCATCCATCTGGAGACATTGTTATTTGTGGGATGTTAACACGCAGTTTGATGTTTTGTTTGGATATTTGATATTTAAAAACAGGTGCAGAATGGGTTTAAAACTCCTTACCTATCTACAGAACAGAATTGTTGGTTGTGCTTATTGTTAACTGAATGTGTTGATGTTGGTTCTTTGTCATTGTGACTCTCTCCTGGTGGAGGAGACATACCGTACTCACCCGAGAGTGACGGGAGGAGGCGGTGCTACTGCTCCGAGAGTGGGTGGGTTTGTTCAACGTGGGAGGGGTCTTCTCCAGGCCACTCATCAGCGATTGGCTGCGATTGAGCGTGGACCCGTAAGGATTTTGAAATGAATCCATTTTGAAATGATAATGTCAGGCTTCCCTCCCTTGTGTTATTGGTCGATTTTTCAATAAGACTGTTCCACTACAAACTCCCAGTCATCTCAGAAGTATGGGTCTGAGAAAGAAACACATGAAAGAATACAAATATAGATGGCTACTCTTTGCAAACATGTTTCCTCCTGTCAACATGTATAAACTGCTGTTGAATGAGGCTGTGCAAAGTTTTGTAGCTTCCTTTGAATAAGTTGCATATTCTAAATGATTAAACTTGTCAATTGTTAGCTGCAATTATGTGAATAAGGGTCTGAAGAGTGGACAACCTTTGGTTGACAAATCTCTTGTCTGAGGTCATTGTATGAAGATATGAGGCCTGTATTCATAACTTCTAGGCGGGTGTTATTTCAAAAAGACTAAAAGCACATCTAGCTCTTGGCAAAGGTTTGCACGGGGGCTTGTGAAAGAACCCAAGATCCCTCTCACCCTTCCCCAACAGGTATTTGTGATACTGAGCCATTTAATATCAATGTCATATTTTCCATCCAGTGTAATTTACGCATTTTTCCATTTCAATGTAAAGGAAGAAACATGACATCAGAGGCCATTACCTGTAGGGTGATAGGGTTGTTCTCACTCCAACAGGCTGGGAATCTGAGGAGAAGATTACAAACCTCCCTTCTAATTGGCTTAAGCTTTTTTAGTAAGACCTCTCCTGAACATGCAGTAATGAGATCACAAGGCAGAGAACACTGAAGATCTGGCGGTGACAACAATAAAAGGTTTGAGGTCTGGGTATGGGAGTACTAGGCCTATGCAAAAGTTACATCTACAGCCATTGAAAACACAATAGATAATGTGACTTGAATACTATATAGGTTCCAACAGGGGCGCAACTTCGGTTTTAGAAGTGGAGGAGACATTTTATTTAATTTATTTTTTAATCCATTAGTTAAACACTCCAAACAGTCTACCCGCCCAGAGGTGTCAGCATGTTCTTAAAGCACACCGTTGCCTCGTTTTGTATCACATTCCAATGATAAAACTGGGGAGGAAAAAAATGTGAAAGTTGCACCCCTGGGTTCCAAGACAAGTGTTTTGAGCTCATGAATGTACCCATGTGCATCCATGCAGGCTTTGCTTGGCATTAAATAAGGGATGATGTTTGAGGACAGAGGTAGAGAGGGAAGCCTCTCTGACCTCCGTCAGGGAAGCGTGTGGCAGAAACAGGATAATAGGATTTGCTGCTAACCAAGCTTCAAGCTTGCTTACTCAACGCAGAAAAATACAGAATTATCTAGTGTCGCCAATTACAGTGCAAACCCTCCACATCATGCTCTGTATATGGGCCTGCTTGGCATGTTGAAGTGGGCAAATAATCCATTGAATTATGAATGCTATGTGGATATGTTGAATGGTAGGTTAAGTTGATGTTCAGGCCTTAGTCCTGTGGCAGTCAATGCAGGTTATTCTGGGCAACATTGCTAGTGTGACCAAATGTCATCTTATATTACGTTTAAGGGTAAGCACTATTGACAACTTACAACTAACTGAATCAATGAAGGATGTATGTCTGCCAAATAGAGGCCAGACTGCAGTCATTGCATCAAATGGGAAATAGTGTCATCTTTCTACTCAACATTGCTCCAAATTCTCTGAAGTTTCCCTGGTGAGATTCTGTGGGCAGTGCACAGAGGTTGTTCCTAAAAGTAAGAGATTTGGCAACCCTGCCTCCAACTGATAACAACCCTGCCTCCAAGTATAATGCTACTGAAGAAATATGAGAAGTCTGTGCATATTACAGGGCTCACCATACAATATGATTTTCCAGCACAACAAGAATGAGGTGACTGACGCATATACAGTGTGCACGAGTAAACCACAGACAGGTTGTTAGTCATAAAACAGCTGGTGAGTAAACTTGCTATGTGGTTACATACAAACTGTTTGTTATTCTCAAGAAAGCACAATGCAAAAAGGCATAACCTTGGGTCCCATCACAATGGTTAAATTGGTGCAAGGAGGCTCTTATTGAAAGCCCATTATGAAATGACTGTGCCACACAAATTGACTCATGTCCTGAACTAAACAAACCATTTGAGCAAGACACATGTTAATTTGGGAATTACCTTCAACTAGTATCTATTTCATAAAAATTTAGACATAGGGGGCTAGTCCAATGAATGATCTTAAGAAAGTGTCAAAAACAAACATGTATTCTATAATAGCCTAATCTACAATGATCTGATATTGCATTATTTGTCCAATAGCAACATTATGAAAAAGTTAAACCCAATAAATAATGTAGTTTGTTTTGGTTATGTGGTTGTTTGTTTAGTTGGTTGAAGTGGACATGTTGAAATTGCATCCATATCCTTGGAAATTCCCCATTCCTGAAAAGTCATCTCTTCAACTACACATTCATCAAACGCAAATATTCACTCTGCGAGCTTACCTGAAGTTCATGTGTGACCACTCTCATCGCGGTAATATTTTTTTTAAATGTCCAACAAACCTCGTGATTTCCCATTTGTTTGACAAATCACACAGCTTTATCCGATTGCGGGACCATGTCTTTCTCAACACACGTGCGGAAAAACAAGACACGCTGTCAAAAAATTATTGTAGAAACTGCCAATGTCTGCTTCGCTGTGCTCGCGTAATGAGTAAAACGCAGCATCCAAATCCACGGATAGCTGTGCCACTGCGCAATGTGGCCAGGGCATTATCCGCATTAGCCTAAGGAATTACAAGTGCTCATGGGATGTTTGTAGGCCCGACTAGACTTGTAGGCCCGACAACTGATGATGCACCTAGGCCTGTCTGTCGCTATATCGCCATTGGATAACTGCATGTTTACAATACATTTAAATAAAGTCTCGTCAATGTTCTTCTCCCACATAGAATACACATGATCCAATGTTTTGACATCATGAGAAGATCTACTTAAATCAAACAAAAAAATGTCACACACATTTGATTCATACACAACCCTGTGGGTTAGTAGTAGTAGTAGTAATAATAATATTGTAGGGCTTGCCCTGTGACATACTGATATTGAATTGAGATGAATATGGTAGTTTCCCCCCCACAAACTCAGAATAGCAGTTGTAAATAGACTAACTGACCCAGATTAACGTGGTAATCCCCAGATTAGCCTTTATCAGGATCTCCAAGACCACTTGTGTTTATTTTTGGCTCGTATGATTCTCATAACTATTGGAGCATGCATGACTATTGGCACTGACTTTTACAAATGTCTACCCACATATTCATATATTCAAAAAGGATCAACGCAGAGGATTACCTCAGCCAAGAAGGTTGGCCCATTTACTTTGAGTTTTTTGGACCAATCACTTCAAATCAATAACAAAACACTTGCCATTGGCTAATACAATATTTTAAACATTGACACCATTTATTTTTGATATGGTCAAAGAGGCCTTAGAACAGAACATGAGTAGTAATCAAAATAATGAACAAAAGGAACAAAAACAAGTTTTTTTCAAGAGTTGCTCTCAAGAGGTGTTGTAGCGGTTCATGTTGTACTGTACATTGTATGACCTCCAGGTCACAGAGGCAGACCTTAAATCTGCGGACATGACCTCCCAGTAGACATAGTGCTGCCGACCTCCTTCCCCTCCCCCACGGGCATGAATCTTCTAGACCTAAGCAGTCTCCTCTGCCTTGGGGGGGCTCTCCCCTGGGGTCCCGTTGGTACTGCCTGCGGGAGCCTGCTGTTTGAGGTACTGCTGGAGTATCAATGAGAGGTGGGCCGGGTGGCGCTGCAACATGGAGGCTGTCTGCGAGGTCAGCATGGTCAGGCCACTCACCAGCTCTCCCTGTACCACGGTCACTGATGGCAGCTTGGCATAGTTCAACACCCCCTGCCGACTTAGCAATGTCTTCTCTATACAGGCCCCTGAAACAGTGGGAGGAAAAGTAAGGGATTACACAATTGCTTGTATGATAGTAGCTTTACTGAAGTCAGGGAATAACGTTTTGCTATACTGAGAGTGGGACCACCCGATTGCATTGAAAAAGTATTTACTTACCCAATAATACCATCTGGGGGCTGGTCCTCAAACTCAAAAGCATTTCCTTCACCTTTGGCTCTTTACTAACAAATAGAACTGTCTGGCCGATGAATAGAGGCCCCATGTTAATGTAAGGGCTGTCTGGCAGGTAGGACCTCATCACCTGTGGTTAAACAAGATCAAAAAACATCATATTAACATCTTTCAAGATGCAATAGGCGATACAATTTGCGTCATAGTTACAATATGACCTGGTTGGGGATGAACTTGATTTTGATGCCATGCTTGTGGAGCCTGTGCTTGAGAAGCAGCATGTCCTCTGAATTGGTGGCGTTGTTTTGGATCACAGCGATCATCTTACAGTCCTGGAACATGGTCTGCAAATCCTTCTTCAAGAGCAACACCAGGCCACTTTCCTGTGAATACAGCAGTATTCATAAATCAGCCATCATCTCGATACCAAGCCAGCTCACATCACTACTATTCCTAACCGGCTGGGTGGGTGGAGGAGCTCTCCTTTTAGCACTAAACAAATATACATGTGTGCTTCTGAAAAAACAGCTCCAGTACACACACTAACATTGACGGGTTGCTTGTGCTTGTTTTTGAGTTATAAACACATGCACTGGACTTCACTGACCTCCTGAACTGGTTTGACGCGGGGGGTCAGAGCCCCGGGGGGAGCTGCAGGTTTGGGTGGAATGTATTCAGTGATAGCCATCAGCTTCTGTTTGAGGATGTGCATGGGCTTCCTGTGACGCGTGACTGCCTTAGAGCCATGCCGGACACTCTGTGTCAGGGGAAGCCATCCTGTAGACACACGTTACATTAACAATGGGTTTATAAAGAAGGACTGAAAATAATAGATGTTTCTATGCAGACATTAAAACCTGATAACTCTTTTATTCCATGCAATGCAGTTAACTTGTGTGTGTATACATTCCAATAATACAGTATAATGTGTAAGTGATTCCATTACAAGCAGTCTTTTACAACTCATCTTTCTGTCAATGTGACTATCCTTGCACAATGACGGTCTTATCTCAGGTTTGACATCAAAGAAAGGATGTATTGCAGCAGAGCTATGCAACGGATTTGCACTTATAGTGTACAGATCATTCTGTACATCAAGCTCTCTGTTATAACCTTTCACCCAAGAGCAAAAGCATGAAGTTGCAAGGTTTGAGTCCTGGTGTATGTTGAATGGCTGTTGTTTTTGCAATGTTCTGCTTGTTACAATGTAGCCATGCAATTGCTACAATGTAACTAGCTTATTCTAATGTAGCAATGTACTTACTTGCTACAATGTAGCTACTTACAATGTAGCCTAGCGCTCTAGGAAGCTTATTTTAGTCATATTCGAAGTTAGCTGTGCGCTGTGTACTACAACCGAGAACATGGGCTCGTGCTGCAACATGACTTGACATGTAGCTGTATTTATAACGTTTTTATAAAAACGAGGTACGTTACCCTGTTTTGGTAAAAGCCTGCCACACAAGGTCGCCGCCATCTTTGTCAGGAAGCGTTGGAATGGGGGGCGTGAATCATACGTCAGACACCGATTACAGTTCTCGGAAAAATATACGAGGTCAAGTCATGAAGCCTTGATTTTCAGGTCTAGAAATGCCCCGAGTTACTTGACCGTTCAAGTTGAGTTTTCCCAGTTGTTTTGAACGCGGAAAGTAGTGTCAGTAGTTTGGCACTTTCAATGCCGCGATCAAAACAATTAAAAGAACCACAAGACAACAGTGAACGTGTAAAAAACATGAAGTCAGTGATCTTCATGTCGGAAAGTAAGAGCTCTAGAGAGATGCCCAAGTATCAGACTTGGATTTCTGGGTAGATTTTTCCCATTCGGATATCGTTTTTTCCCCCAGGTTCCCAGTTGTCATGAACGGACTGAAGTCGGAGAATTCCGATCCCAGTTGTTTTGAACGCGGCAGTTGTTTCAATCATCTTACATTTTGCATTAAGGTGAACATGTATGCCTTTGAAGTAATTGTACTATCTGTGAAATGACGGATGAATGCGAAGACAGTGTAAAATATTCCGATTGATTTTCATTTGTATTTATCGATAAAGTCAACAACAAAAAATAACAGAAAAAGAGGCGAAGCAACAGGGTTGACTCCGCCACGAAAATAAGACCACGAAGTAAGGAATTTTTCAATTAGCGTGTCGAATTTGGTCAACAAAATATTGAATTGCTACATAAAGCTTATTTGATCGAATATACGTTTCGTAATGGCTATGTTGTTAAGAATGCAGTGGTATAAGTGGACGCACGTGGCATTTCGTCAACTTTGAAAAAAACTACTTTATATCGGAGTTGTGTTTGGGGTGCGTTCAGTTCGCTTGAATGTGTGCTACTTTGCGGAACGGTTTGTACTGAACGACACATTTTCTCAAAACATTTTGAACATACTTTGACGTACGTTTGCTCCATTTAGACATATTCTGTGCTATTATAGCGTCCGTGACAGTTTGTGCAGGGCCGTTGTGGCTACAACCCCAGATGACTACTTTAAAATGGTGGAATTCTTCAATGGCGCTGCGCATGTTAAAAAGTCATTTTGGCCACTAGAGGCCTCTGTCATTCTGTATGGTTTGCTCCTGTTTGGTGGGTGTGGCTTGAAGCAATGAGGACGTAATTAAAGGGGAGTGGCCATGATGACAGCGTTCCAAAACAACACCCAACCTCTCCCCGTTTTTCAACTGGACGTTCAGCACAGCGCCATTTCTATTCAATTGAACGCAGCCCTGTTATTCACACGCGTATCTGCTCTCTCATTGGCTAGAACCTGATCTAGCCTTCTTCCACCTGACATATGAGGACATGTATTTCCATTGTTAGAGCGGTCACTCGACTATCTTGACAATATATTAAAACATCTTTGAGCGAATGTTTGCATAATATTTTACGTAAGACAGCGAGCGTGATTACGTCAGCGTCAGGCTTTGCGTGTTTGTTGTAAAGTATGAGGCGCATACTCGGTTGCAATTCGTTGAAGAATATCAGTGAAGTAGGTAAATACTTTCATCCCCAGGTTTCTTTGACAGCTTGCTGTCGAGCCTTATTTTATCAGTCATTTTGCACGAAAACTACCAGTGATTCTACAGCCATGGATCTCAGTGACATGCGAAAAAAATACAAAGGAGACGAAGAGGTGAGAATTGACGAGTTTGCTATGACACAAGCTACCTCACCTTTCTAGCACAACAATGTCTAGCCAGTGTGCTTGCATTGTTTCAATTGTGTATGAATTACGTTGACGACCCCAACATTTTCATTGCATCAAGTATAAAATGTAAATTCAATGTAGTTTAGTCATATGTTAAATCTGCTCACAAAGCTGCCTTCGCTTACGTCCAGCGTCTTGTGATGTAATGAAGGGGCTTCTCTCCCCCAACAGCTCCTCCACTGGCAAAGGGAACATAAGGGCCCCTATTATATATCAGGGGCCCAATCAGGCGGTTGCAACTTTACAGAGCGTATTGTAGAACAGATAGATAGTGTAGTCATATAGAACAGAGATTTGTGGCACCTCTAGTCATATTATATTTATCATCTGCTACGTTTTGACGTTTCACCTCACTGCGTAGCCTACACCCCAGCAATTGGAGAGATCAGAACTTCATTGACGATGTCACAATAAACATAGGCCAACGTTGAATTACCTAAATGCTTATGACTTCAATGTAATGTGCATTTTGATGTAAAAGCCTCTATCTTAACTTGTTTTAGTGCTTTGAAGAGAATCATCTTGTTTCTCTGGACCCCATCAAGCAGTTTGAAGATTGGTTTGATCAAGCCACAAAGTGTCCTGAAATTGGAGAGCCCAATGCAATGTGCATTGCCACATCCACCAGGTGAGTACCCCCATAAGTAGTCCCTCAAGCACAATGCTTGCTTCTTAAGCTAAATTGTAACACATTTTCTATCAATCTGTCTGTTTCTTCATAAAGAGATGGACGTCCATCTGCTCGAATGGTCTTGTTAAAAGGCTACAGTAAAGAAGGCTTCCGGTTCTTTACCAACTACGAGAGCCGGAAAGGTGGAGAGCTGGTTAGTACCTACTACTGTCACTAGGCAGGCATCTTCCTCCCTTTCCTCTCAAGTGCATGTGTAGCACATGGGGATGTGCGAAACTTACTCCTCAGCCTGAAGTGTCCCCACTTGCACCAGTGATTAGCTAGCTTTTCACGTGACGCCGACTGGTAAGACGCTTATTGAGGTCATGCATGCTAGCAAGGCAGAGGTCCTGGGTTCGAGCCTCAGTGTGAGCCGATTCAGGAGGAAGTGATACTTGCTAAGTAAGCAACGTGACGTCCTTTGCACCTGCACCACTAGATTATGTCGTACTACTTCTGTTTTCCGATTTTACATCTGATATTTTCATATCCCTTCCTGTAGGAGAGCAACCCTTATGCATGTCTGTGCTTTTACTGGGAGCCCATCAACAGGCAGGTATGTGCTTAATTTTACCTCTTAAAATGTAGCGTACTTGTTAACCCATTGTTTCAATATCTTTGATTTGGTATGATGAATATGTTGTGATTTGGGTTTTGGATGAATTAAAGGGCAATTCCATCACTTTTCAACCTAATTTCATTATCTCCAGCACAATACCAGTGTCTACATAAGTGAAGACGGGTGCATTTCTATGTTGTTGTTTTTTTAATAAAGAAGTTCAAAAGTTTTACATGATGATATCATCAAAAGGTAAAGCATTTTTAAAAACAGTGATTTTCTAACACTATGAGATGTGTGGTGATGTGGAGAGAAAGAAAATACCCTAACTTTGGCTAGAAACTCATTGCAGGTTAATCCTACCCGGTAATATCACAGAGAAGCGTTATTTTTTTTATATTTCTTGTCTTTTTAACCACAGATCATAGAAATGTGCCGTTTTCTCATGTAGACACTCGGCTGGTGCTGGAGATAACGAATATGGGGTTGAAAAGTGGTGGAATTTCCCTTTAACTAATGCAGGATGACACTGAATTTGCTGTACAGTTAGTTGGCACTCACTTGAGAATGTGGGTGTGCAGGTCCGTATCGAGGGCAATGTGGAGAGAATCCCCTACCAGAGCTCCTGTGACTACTTCCACTCCCGGCCCAAGAGTAGCCAGATCGGGGCCGTTGTGAGCAGACAAAGCACTGCAGTCCCTGACAGAAATGTGAGGACCACCAATGTATTATAGAGATCCACCATTGGACTTATTGCCAAAATGAGGGAAATTAATGAAAATATGTGAAATCTGCCGGTTTTATTTCACTCTGCAGTACCTGAGACAGAAAAATGCAGAGCTGGAGGAAAGGTACAAGGACACAGATGTCCCAATGCCCGACTACTGGTTAGTATATTAAATCACCAAACCTGTGCAGTAAATTGTCTATCATGTAATCTCAGTTAACCCAGAATTAAAATCTGAGAAATTTGGTCAGATGCTATCCACGAGAGATGATCTATCACGTAAGCCTGTTCTTGTTTTTGCACATTGTCCCTCTATCTTCCAACAGGGGAGGCTATATCGTCAAGCCTTACTTGATAGAGTTCTGGCAGGGTCAGACCAACAGGCTACATGACCGCATCGTCTTCACGCGGCTGAAAAATGGAGAGAGTGTTCTAGAAGAGTATGAACATAATGCTGAGGCGGGCTGGGTCTACCAGAGGCTATCCCCTTGAGGTCGGTTACATTAGGGGAAATGGACTAAGGCAAGGCTGGAGATTGGGCCTAGTGTACAAGTCACTCATGATGTCAACCAAATGACCACCATCATCTCAATGCAGTAGGAGCCTCTCATGTTGATGTTGAATGGAAGACCTATTGATGTTGAATAACTACGTGCTATATGTGTGTCTTAGAAAAAGCAAATTATGGCTTGTTTTCTCCAATCGTTCTTGTTTAATACCAAATCAGTAGCGAATTTATTTTTATTTATTTTATTTTCTGGATGGTTAGGAGGCCTGATTGCCTGTTGTCTCCAGGGCAACAATGGGAAAGTATCAATGTGATATGACTATATGGTCTAGCACGTAACCTGTGATGCAAGGTTTTACGAATCTCAATATGCTGTATGGCACACTTTACATTCCCTGACGCTTGACGTGCAAAGTCTGTCTAGTACAGTAGTCAATGTTGGATAATTATTGACAGTTAACCGGTTATCCAATGAAAATGCATTTCCGCGACCTCAACAACCCCTGGAAACTCTGTACTTGTAAAAAGCGCAATCTCCAGTACTGTCTGTCTGTTATTTAACATTTGTACTTGAGTTCCACTGTATTGGATGACATGTTCTGTCTAGCAGCTAATATGTCTTCTGAAGGCCCAAATCCATAGCAGTTTCTCTGTCATGTAATACAGATAGCTTATTAGGCTGTAGTCCCTGTGTTGAATTTGTTATGGATTGATTGTCATGTCTGTGGCTCAAACTGCCTTTTTAATATAGGTAAATTCAGATTAGAAGAGTTGATGTGAGTTCAGTTGTGCTAAGGTAATTCAGTGTATAAAGTCAGTCATGTCTGAGAATGAGCTTGGTTGTTCACTTGATTTTCTTGGTGTGTGAAGACCTCTGTATTCGCGACAGTTTAAATGGCACATCCGAATTGTGATCGACTGAATGGATCTGAAAATGTTTTAATCTGCAATTGAGTACTCCGTGCTTTTTCTGGCCAAAAGATGTCAGTGTTGCATGAAAAAAAGCAAAATTTTACCTACAAGTAAGTATATTGCCATACGCCTTGACTGACATTTTGATGTTTTTCAATCAACTTTATTTTATGCAGATCTTTTTAGCGTGTTAGATTAAACAGAACTGTAAATAAATAAAGAAAATAATCACTGGATCACATTATACTCTGACTTGTTCTTATGGATAGACATGCCCTTTTCTGTGATCGCTTCAATACCATGTATCCCTCACATCTCCTGTCTGACTCCATTTACCCAAGCCTCGCAACCGGACTCCGATGAAGTGACAAACTGGACGATAAATCCCTGATGGAGGGCCCAGTTTACACATTATTACGTCACCATGTCGTAAACTCGACTTCTTCATATCATTACAGGACATTAAATATACAACATGTGTAACTAAAAGTTATAACAGACAAAACTTTGTAGCTAAACATATTTTCCATAATTTTCTTCTCTTCTACTACAGTGAAATATTCACTCCAGGTTACTGGTCATGAGTCCTTGTAAAGACATAGGCAACATATTGCCATATTCTTGGACATTTTCAGTGTTGTCCAAGTGCAGTGAGCTCAGGAATGAACTGGTGAAAAATACCACCCATTCTAACATGTTTGCATCAATGAACCTTGAACAGTGTTGTGGATGTGCATGATGATAATTCAGCTGGTTACAATATTATCTGTGTACTTAGGTGTGGAGCCCACCTTGGGCGTGTATATATGTTTTGTACCAATAAGAGTATGGATGTGTTGTTGTCGTGAATGGTGTGGCTGTCTGTTATGCGTGACTAAAAAAAGAACCAGGTGCATGCTTTTTAGGCTATGTGCTATTTCTCTGCCCTGTGGTTCTCATCACTGAGACTGTGTTCAAAGAACAGCATAGGGTTCTCAGGCAGTGTGGCACGGATCTTCTTCTTCTCCTTGAAGCGACCAGAGTGGGACACCTTAACATGGCGACCTTTAGTGGCCGACTTATCCACTATCTTCTCCAGTCTGGCACTGAATTGGTTGTCCATTGGGTCCGTGGGGAGCTGAGGGCTGTTGTGATGCTGGTTATTCCCAGCGTTATTACCATACTCTTGGGGGATCTCGTACAGAACCTTTGCCTCAGACTTCGTACGTGAGAAGGTCAGCTTCCACCAGCTAGGGTCAGCCATGGCACAAACAGAGACTGGAGGGGGGATTGACCTAGGGAGGAAAAGGGCACTTGGTTATGTCAATCAGTAACGTGGGTCTTTGTAAGAGGTTTCAAGTTGAAGTTCAAGAGACGCAAGCAGGGGGGTTCTTGTGACAATGTTGACATGTTTGTTGTAGTTGATTGCCTGACTAAATTTACTCATTCCTTACATTTCAGGGCAAAAAGGTGAAAATGATCCAGACCTTCAATATAATAGCATTCATTAGCTGACAATTATCAACTTTTATCTTGAGTGTTAAAAACACACTCCAGCTGTAACACTTGTGAACTTTTCCTGTTGAAAAACACAAGTAAACATACAGTAATGTACACACACACACACTTAATGGGGAAAACATTTTTTGGGAGCAAAATATGTTTTTTAAGACAACTGAAAATTTCAAGGAGATGGTCTGATGTGATGTCATTGCCCCCCCCCCCCCCCCCCCCCTGCTTGTGGGAACAATAGAGGAAACCTTGGAACTACAGGTCAAGTGTAAATGCAGACAAAGTTGACATTTTTGAGGTAATGATAGATTTTGGCCATATTGACTGAATATAAAGAAAACATTTAAGCAGGGATTGACATCGAAGGTTTCACTATTGCCAGGGACAAGTGAACTGAGCCTGCTTTGAGGTGGATCCATGGGGCTTAAATAAAGAAAAGGGAAAACAACCAAGAATTCCATTAGCCTAAAACGTATCTTATCTAATTCCTCCCCATTGTTTAAGATGTTTACGTGAAAGACAGAAAATGTATGGAATTCATGGCAGTCGGGCAAATTGAGCCTGCTCTCAGAATTGTTTTACTGATAACCAAAATACAAACAAATCCAGTCCTGATCTTTCTCCTTTCTCCCCTATGTGAAGGCAAATGCTTTCAAGCACATTTTCCAGATTGGCTGGTGTACTTTCTGTGTGTCTATTCTGTGTACTTATCTTATGAGTGTGTATTTATTTACCAGAGGATTCATGCTGTAAATTGTTAACTCCCTTGTTTTTTTTAACCTGGCAAGCCAGTTAAGAACATATTCCTATTTACAATGACGGCCTACCCCGGCCAAACCCTAGCCCGGACGAAGCTTGGCCAATTGTGTGCCGCCCTATGGGACTCCCAATCACAGCTGGTTGTGATATAGCCTGTAATCAAACCAGGGTCTGTAGTGACAACTCTAGCACTGAGATGCAGTGCCTTAGACCGCTGTGCCACTCGGGAGCCCTTGTTAGCAGTCTCTATCACATCACAGTGATAAAGACTAATCGAGGAGATGACTCATCTGACATCTGATACAGGCTCTCAGCTAATAGATTAACCGACGCATTGAGAGGATCTCGTGTCTCTTCCATGTGATCTGATATGAACTCAGAAAAAACCTTTCGGCTGATGAGAAAGCAACTTGTTTCCTGAATCCACTCTAGATACACCAACACAATACAAACTGCCAGGGGCGCAACTTTCACTGCATTTCTGTCACCCAGATTTATCATTGAAATGTGATACAAAACAAGGCAACTGTATGCTTTAGGACCATGCGGACACCTCCGAGTGGTCAGGTAAGCTGTTTGGAGTGTTTATCCGACTTTATTTCAAATATATATATATATATATAATTATGTCCCCCCCACTTCTAAAACCAAAGTAGCGCCCCTGCAAACTACATCCTTTTCCATTTTGGATTTGCGTGACACAAACCAATGCAAACCAATGGACGCATAAATGCAAACAAGTAGCAATTACAAGAGCACACATATTAAGCCCAGGTGTTGCGATGCTTTGTTCTCCACTGTCAGTATGAGGTGTGCCCCAGCTCTGTCACCTGGCAACCTTTTAGCCAACATCCGGTCCAGTTGAAACGCTAATAGTAATAGACTCACCCTTTTCTGATGATCATTTAAGCATGGTGTTGTAAGAATACAGGCATATCACAAATACTGTTTAGAATGTGAGCTATTTTGGGTATACCACAGTGTGATAAGTTATGGGGTTAATAGATGTATCATGTTATCTACCATTAATAGCATTAAAGCAGGTTATATTCATGTTTCCTTGAGTTGTTTGGTGCAACATACAATGGAGATGGCAAGAATGAGAAAATGCCAAGTTTCCGGTCAACCAAGCAAGTGAATGCCACAGAAACGTGCTTGTTACAGTCTATCATAGTCGAAAAATAAAGCAATATATTTATAAGTTGGGTTGGTTCTCTGGGAACTCCCTCTATAGAACATGTTAATTTGCTTAAAACGCCCATATCTATTCTGATATGGCCGTAGTCCACAATTTATAATTTAAATGCAACAAGTAACAGATTAATTTTCATTGCCCTTAGTTTGCCCAACCCCATGGCATGAAGTTTACCCCGGCAGTCTTGACAGTACAGCTTGCTGTGGGTTTGATATCACACCCATGCAAATGTACATGTGAATTACATCGCTTTCTTATCTGAAACACTTGGCATTGGCAGAGTTTGGTGCTAGGCATATGCCTATGTAGTGTAAGCAAGAAATAACAATCTGGGTCGGCGCATAGTAACGTCACTTTGTCACTGTCATGTTCAAAGTAATTGTGTTATTTCTTTGATGCAATCCTTGTTTCGAGATAGTTTTACTCTTTGAGTTAATTAGCATTTTCTAATTGCACTTATATGTGACCTGGTTGTTTACAGTCACAGACACCCAAGAAGCAGATACGGTTGCTCCCCAAGATGAGCTTTTATGGCTTTGTAGTGTTTCTAAAAAAGGTGCAGTTACCCTCCTGGCTCAGTGTTGGACTCCTGTTCTCTGCCAACTTCCTGACTAACTATGACATAATGATTTATAGGGGTTGTAAATAGTCAATTAACTGATTATTAACCCTTTATTTTCAATATATATAAATGTTTCAGAAATGGTACCTTAAAGCTAGAATCTGCAGTTGAAAAAAGTGTTTACCCCTCTTCTGTTTTGGTAAAAAGCTGAGGGATGGGCCTCAAATTCATAGACAGAGCATTGGATGCAAGAACAGACCATATCAAAATTATAGTTTTCAAGGTTTTCAGTGTTTGTTTACATTTATGAGGTTTACAACCCTTAGATTAAAAAAACATTTTGTGTTCTGATGGAATATGACTGTTGAACTAAGCTCACGAGGAATTTATAAGTTATAAATTAATGATATATACCCATTGATTCTTGAAGAATATAAGTCCAAAAACGGATGTAGCAACTAAGGATTCTAGCTAATGGCTAATGGCAAAGTGTTACCTGAAAGAGTTTAACCAGATTAGATTGATAAGTTTGACCATTATTCTACCATCTCTCTGCCATCTTCGATTTTACCTTTACAAATAGAACTCATATGACTCATTTGGGGTTCTCAGTAGGTCCTGTTTAATAAGTTACTCTGTGTTCTGCAAAGCTTCAAAGATCACAGTGAAGGAACACCATGTTCACGCTGTACACTGAGAAATCACTAATTGAGTACAAAGCCTTTCAATGATACATTGTTTGAGCTTCTGAAAGGTGGGTCCAAGGACATCTACTGTACTGTGTGCCTGAGCTTCCCTGAACACAGAGCTGGAATGTTGCAACAGTCTTGGGTTTCACTTTGGCTGCCAGGTTTCCTTAGGTTGGTTGCCATCTCTTTTCAGCTATTGCATTCCACTCCTTGTCACTCCTATCACTTGCCAAAGAGACTGGCCTATGTCTTTGGCAAATGACAGGAGTGGCAAGGAGTGGAATGTTAGCTAAAAATACTGGTAACCAAACTAAGGTTCACTGTTGACCTATAACATAGAGGTTGGGAAAGGATGCTCTGAGGGCACACTGATTTCTCACATAGCTGTGGCCCTCGTGTCTCTCCATATTTCTTGTTTATCAGTTGTGACCTATCTGGACAGTTTAAATCATAATTTTTTCTATGTCAGAAGGGCTGGCACACGGCTTGTACCCAGTTGATTTAGCATTTTTGTTTCCCACCATTTTTTGTTTTTTGGGGGAGTTTAATTAGACACTATCAACTTGATGCCACGGAAATGTAAAATGTAAGCAAATGTACTGTATCAGGATATTTTGAATTGGATTACATATAGTGAAATGCACACAATAAGAAACTGTAAAATACATAAAGGCTAAAACACATCCTCTAAAAACATAAACATAACACAAGTAACATTCCAATTATAAACATTCCTACTAGAAATAATGGTCCCTTGATGGATGTACAGTGTGCATGAATGTAATGCTTACCTTGTTGATGGAGAATTGGTCTCTGTCCTGGAGAGGGAGTGGATTTCAGATGTGAAAATGTCCAACCATATCTTAGTGCTCTCCTACTTAGAGGTTCTGCATTAATTTCTTATACTTTATTATTCTCTCTTTCTCTTCCTGTTCTCTTTTCACATTCACTCAGTTTCTCAGTCCTCCTTATGTTGACACTCAGGTGTTCCGCCACAGGTGCAGTCTCTCTCTCTCTCTCTCTGTCTCTCTCTCTCTTGCTCTCGCTCTTTCTCTCTTGCGCACACACACACAAACACACACACACCAGTGGAGGCTGGTGGGAGCAGGAGGATGGACTCATTGTAATGGCCGGAATGGTATCGATGGAGCGGAGTCAAACATGTGGTTTCCATTTGTTTGATGTGCTTGATACCGTTCCATTTATTCCATTACAGCCATTACAATGGGCCCGTCCTCCTATAGCTCCTCCAACCAGCCTCCTCTGACACACACACACACGCACACACACAAAGACAGCCAAATACAAGCAAGTAAATGTAACAACCATGTGATTTGAAGGGGACTTGTTGTCAGAATGCCCAACCCCTTTCAAGAGTACTGTTAAGTTACTGTCCCACTGGGCACACACTGGTTGAATCAATGTTGTTTCCACGTCATTTCAATGTAATTATGTTGAACCAACGTGGAATAGATGTTGAATTGACGTCTGTGCCCAGTGGGGTCTTACAGTGAACTTGAGAGGTGTGCAGCTTTCCAGTTGGTAAATTAATGCACTATTACAACCCCTCTCCTACCGCAAAACTGGATCTGTTTCCAAGTGGAATGGAATGGAAACAACTAATTTTAATTGGCCAAAGCCATGTTTTCTCATGGCTATAGCCATATCATTGGAATAATATAAAAACACTCTGACGAGTGACGTGGTAATAATTTGCCTTCACTAATGTGATTGGATCATTGGATATCCTTATGTTTGCAACAATGTTTTTCCAGTTTCCATCCCTGGGTCGCTCCTCTTTTCAGTTCGCTGCAGCTAGCGACTGGAACGAGCTGCACAAAACACTCAAACTGGACAATTTTATCTCCATCTCTTCATTCAAAGACTCAATTAGGGACACTCTTTACTGCTGAAAAGACCTCAACAAAAATAAATGTTCATTCAACTTTTGAATTAATAGCCTGTCCACAGAGGAGAAATACAATGTGTCACCATTGCTCAAAGTCAGAGGGGAAATCACAGACAAGGAATTAATTCCCAGGCCTGCTTTGCAAGTTTGAATAACATTCAACATGACTTGGGAAATATTTGCTTACAGTAAACTATGACCATATCTAGGCCACTTGGTGATGTAGATCATGTTTGGGTAGATTCATCAATGCTGGTAAGCTATTAAATAATGCATTCATTGTTTAATTCCAAAGTCCTGCATTGAGCCCATGATTGAGCCCTGATTCATTTCTGCTCAAGACAGAAATTAAACCTGAGGTACAACGCCCTCTGTTGGTAGACGTCACCCAATCCGGAACTAAAATATTTACCTATTAGAATCAGTCCTAAATATGGTACAATTCCATTGGTTTATGAGAGTTCGCTTTCCTACCATCACGTTTTTCTATTGGTCCTTCGTCTGGTAACGTGTCGTTTTGGGTGTAAATAGTGGAATAGCGGATTAACTTGAAGAAGTCGCAGAAATATAACTGCAATGTGCCAAGAATAATAAAAATCCAACAATTCCATGAACAGTTGAAGAGGCGATGGAGGTACATGTATGCATATATGTTGTTTTTCTTCAGAACAATGGTTTGAACAGCTGGTTTGAAGACTGTTCAGATTGGCCTGCATGGTCTCTAGTTACTTCTGCTGAACTGTCGATCAGTAAATATTTTTGATGAATTGCTCTCCATTATCTTGTTCTCGCAGATTAATTCGTGCACGGTAGTGTTAGTAATTTACACCAACCCGCTACTATATCTATCTATCCATATATTGATAACAAGCTATCTAGATGTCAATGTTCACAGATTGTCAAAGCACTCCTTTCCATCCATATGTGGTTGTTTATATCTAGACTTTCACTTTGACCTTTCCTATGCTACCACTGTTCACGTGATCATTTAGGAGCTACAATTCTCCTTTCTCAAATGCAGTTGTTCAAGTAACGTTATTAGGCTAACATTTAACCTCATCTTCTCAACAGAATCTTCAAAATCTTCCTATTGACATACAGACTAGTAAGCTTTTAGGTAAGATTGGATATAGTAATGAATGGGACATTTTTCTTTGGATTCTGAGTCTTTGGATTTCTGTAGTGGTACATTGACCAGCTATCCCCTGTAGACTGGCTGGTGGACCGACGACACTGCAGTCTGAAATGGCAGAGTGCTGTAATGAGCATCCGGGAGAAGATCAACGCTGCGATGCAGGACATGCCAGAGAACGAGGAGATCAAGGAGCTTCTCTCAGGGTCCTGTAAGTCCCTCACTCTCCTGACTGCTCCACAGCCACTATTCAGATAAATGCAGATGTCTGGTACTTGCCGTTGACATACCAAAATATAATAGTGCTGTCCTTTGTTATTGCAGACATCCACTACTTCCACTGCTTGAGGATAGTGGACATCCTGAGGGGGACTGAGGCCTCTTCCAAAAACATCTTTGGCAGATACTCCTCTCAGAGGATGAAGGTGAAGTGACATACAATGTCTGACAGTTGTTTTTGTCATCGTTTATCCCCCAAGTAGCCATCTACAAACCAGTGTTCTCTGTTTTGTTGCTGCAGGACTGGCAAGAAATAGTGTCCCTCTATGAGGCAGACAATGTTTACTTGGGTAAGTATGAGATGAAATAGTGGCCCACCTATGAAGCAGACTATGTTAACTTGGGTAAGTGTGAGATTAAATAGTGGCCCTCTATCCTGGTCGTGGGGATCCACAGGGTGTGCAGGCTTTTCAGCTAATCAAGGGTTGAATGATTTGTAGTTTAGTGGAATTTAGTTTTTTCGTAACACTGCGTCGGAATTAAAGCCTTAGCACCCTGTGGGTCCATGCTCAAGACCGGGATGGAGGAACACTGATGGAGGATGTATGAATTAAGATTGGAATATAGACTGGTGAGACTTGAGTGTGACTGAGTATTGACTCTTCCCTGTTGTGTGACGCAGCGGAGGTGGCCAGCTTGTTGAGCCGCACTGTGAGCTATGAGGGTCCGGCCCTGAGGAAGCAGGTAGCCAAGGCCCAGCAGCTTCAGCAGGAGTTGAGCCGGAGAGAGACTGAGTGCCAGAGCTCTGCTGCGGACCTGAGGGAGCGCTTCTACGCAGGCTGCAAGCAGTACGGCATCATGGTGAGGACACACAGAGTGAAACGCTGTGGTATGCATGTGGTGAAAACAGAGGTACAGCATATGCACAGTGTTACGCTGATGCATAGGTACACTGATCCATACCTCAAGGCAAGGGTACAGTGTGATATTCTGTATTTAAAATGGTACACTTTCCCTGTGCCTGGCTGAAACAATTTATTTCTCTCCCAGGGGGAAAATGTGGCTCGGGAGCTGCAGGCTCTAGTGAAGGATCTACCAACGACTCTTGGGGAAGTGGGGAGGGACACAGCCAAGCTAGAGGAGCAAATCCAACTTTACACAGCCTTCACAAACTTTCTCTGCGACTGGTGAGTGTGAAATCCCTTCCAGGTTCTGTGGAAAACACAGGGCCTTGCTAGGTACGTCTTTTTGAATGGCATCAGTTGTTGAGTAAGAGTGTGTCGTCCTGCCGCAGGGATGAGCCAGTGCTGCCCATGCTGACTTTCTCCCAAAAGAGAGGTAACCCCACGTTCTATGAGTGGCGAACTGGAAAAGCACCAGCTGTCATCGAGAGGCCTGTAATGGAGGAGGCGCCCCCTGATACGGTCACAGAGGAAACGGTTTGTTGATCTTACACAATCTCTATCATTATAAGTTGGTCTAAAAGATGAGAGTGTCCGGGCTGCATCTTGAAACTAGTGTGAAATACTTTTAGGGCATTTGAAAATATCCTCTTAACTTTAAATTCACACACAATTCATCGTTATAGTAAGACGTCATGCTGACGGTGTGTGTCTGTATCTCTATGTCCATTCAGATTGACTGGGGTGACCTGGGGTGTGGGACAGGGGCAGAAGGGACACAGGATGTCATCACGGTGGAGGATGGAGGAGTGGACTGGGGCATCAGCCTGGAGCCTGGCTCTGAGGTAAGAGTTAATCTTACTTTCTATTTTCTTACTTACTTTCTAATCCTTTTTGTGGCTTGAGGCACATAAGGCATCCATAAGATGCCTTTTATCTCTTCATGTGTTTTTGTTCCCCATAGGGCACAGATGCAGGTGTCATTGATTGGGGAGAGAGTGAAACCCCTATAGAAATTGAGATCTTAGATATGGGCACGGATTGTGAGTATTCTTACCTTTTTATACCTGTAGCTGTAGACAAACAAAAACAAGTTTAATAAATTCTACTGCGCAATGTATCTTACGCATGGTAGCAGCACATTAAGAATATGAAATGTGACCATAAACTATGGTCGTGTGACCAGGTCCTGATGGTGTGGCCAGGGGGGAGGATGCTCTGTCTATATTGGAGACCCCACAGACCCGCAGCCAGTACATCGACGAGCTGATGGAGGTAGGTAACCATCCGGCTCTAATGCACAACCCTCTGGTGTTGTATGACAACTCTATGGAAAGATTTTGACAAGCCAGTCTCACTGTAATTGTGCATTTATCAGATTATGCTTTGAAATGCGTGGTATTGAAGTGCGTAGTATTACCTTTTTCCGTCGTAAGATTGCAATGTACGAGTTGCTCTTAGCGCACCATTGTTTACTAACTGGAGATGAGAGCGCAGACTGAGCCAGTGTGGTTGTGTGTTGGACAGTTGGAGGTATTCCTGACCCAGCGGCTGAGTGAGATGGGAGAGGAGGGCAATGTGGTGGCCATGTGTCAGTTCCAGCTGGCCCCCTCCATCATCCAGGGGCAGACCTGCCAGCGCATCCAGGAGATGCTGGCTGAGGTGCGCCACCTGTTGCAACGGCTGACCAACCTACGGATGCAGCACCTCTTCATGATACAGGCCTCGCCACGGTGAGTCTTCGCCACAACACTACAACTGTCAGCTTCATCAGTAGTCATCTCTATCATCTTCTCAGACCTCTACAACAACCAGTATTGCCATTAGCTGGTTCCTTGTAAAGGGTATTCAGGGGAACTCCCCATGCTGAGGCGGTGTGTGTGTCCCAGGTACGTGGAGCGTGTCTCAGAGGTCCTGAGGCAGAAGCTGAAGCAGGCAGACATCCTCGTGCTGAAGCGGGCCACACTGGCCGAGAAGAGACAGGAAGCTCTGGAAGAGCAGGCCACCCTGGAGCCCCGCATTGACCTCCTGGCTCAGCGCACCCACCAACTCCACAAACTGGTACTGTCCATCTGTCTCTCTCTCGTATGTTTCTGTCTGGTAGATTACAATGACGACAGGCAAGTGTGGGACCCACCTGACCTGTGACTTACTTGTGTTGTGTTTTACAGATCGAAGCGGACATTTCAAAACGCTACAACAACCGCCCTGTCAACCTAATGGGAGTCAATGTGTAGCTGTTGTAGTTCACCCAGATTTGTATCATCGTCGTAGCTCCCTAGGAAAAAATAAATGTTTGATTTGATGTAAAGGTGTGTTGTTATGAATACTTTTTTCATTATCTGCTGTAAACAACTCTTCAAATAATATACTGACATTGTTGTACCTGTTTTTAAACCGCTCCGAATGTTGCTAGGCAATATAGATAGTAGATGTGAAACAGAAATAAGAACAAGGTCGGGAGTGAGTATACACATTCTGCACTTGAATGAGACGCACAATGTCAACTCCCCCTACCGTTACACAATTCTTGATCTAAACCTCAGCCTTCTCCTTGAGCTCTTTGTTACTGCAGCCTAAGATTCTAACATGTTGGTATCTGCTTTTCACCCCTGGGCAGCTAGCTGCATAATCACACTCCCAAAGCTCATGATGATCGCAAGATTGAGAGGCTAATGGCCAGTATAATTGAATCTCAACAGATGGATAAAAGGGAGGGAAAGGAGAGTAGATGGTTTACATGGGACTAATAACACATTATTCTGTGAAGCTGCCTTAGAGGGGTTTCTTTTGATATCACACAGACAAAGAAAACCACTTATGGATAACGCTGAGGCTGAGTCATTATTGTTGAAATGATCTGCACTGTATCCCAATATCGATGCATGTTATTGTCATGCAAATACCCTAGATGATGATGGTGGTGATAAGCAGGGTGTACAGTTCCCCAGAAAAATCCAATGGAGATGAGAATTTAACATTTATCAAACCAATCCAACATTAGAACAATATCTCAATTTCATGGAAATATGTTAGAAGTTTCTCATTAGTTAGCTAGTCAAGTTTGATTATTTTATAGAAATCAATTTTAATCCGCCTCCAAAACAATGTTAAGGACCCTGGGACTGAAAACCTCCCGCTGCAACTGGATGCTGGACTTCCTGACGGGCCGCCCCCAGGTGATGACGGTAGGAAATAACGTATCCTCCACGTGGCCACGCACGACTCCACGCAACACCTCTTCCCCCTCTGGAGGCTGAAAAGATTTGGCATCTACAGCTGTACCATTGAGAACATATTGACTGACTGCATCATCACTTGGTAAGGCAACTGCTTGGCATCTGACCGCAAGGCACGACAGAGGGTAGTGTGTGCTGCCCATTACATCACTGGGGTCGAGCTCCCTGCCTTCTATTTTTGTTCAGCATAGTTAGTCCGTGTAGCTATTTGGCTATCTGCATTGGCCCTTTTTCCACAAGCTTTTTTCGACTCCTCACACGCTGCTGCTGTTTATTATCTATCCTGTTGCCTAGTTACATTATTCCTAGTTATATGTACATACCTCAGTTTTCTCATACCCCTGCACACCGACTCGGTACTGTCTTGGTGTGCTTGGACCATGTTAGTTTGTTGGTGATGTGGACACCAAGGAACTTGAAGCTCTCAACCTGCTCCACTGCAGCCCCGTCGATGAGAATGGGGGCGTGCTCGGTCCTCTTTTTCCTGTAGTCCACAATCATCTCCTTTGTCTTGATCACGTTGAGGGAGAGGTTGTTGTCCTGGCACCACACGGCCAGGTCTCTTACCTCCTCTCTATTGGCTGTCTTGTCGGTGGTCAGGCCTACCACTGTTGTGTCATCTTCAAACTTAATGCTGGTGTTGGAGTCGTGCCTGGCCGTGCAGTCATGAGTGAACAAGGAGTAGAGGAGGGGACTGAGCACGCACCCCTGAGGGGCCCCTGTGTTGAGGATCAGCGTGGCGGATGTGTTGCTACCTACCCTTACCGCTTGGGGGCGGCCCGTCAGGAAGGGTAGGTAGGCTAGGGTTTCTGAGATAATGGTGTTGATGTGAGCCACGACCAGCCTTTTCGAAGCACTTCATGGCTACAGAAGTGAGTGCTACGGGTCGGTAGTCGTTTAGGCAGGTTACCTTAGCGTTCTTGGGCACAGGCACTATGGTGGTCTGCTTAAAACATGTTGGTATTACAGACTCGGACAGGGAGAGGTTGAAAATGTAATTGAAGCCAGTTGGTCAGCGCATGCCCGCAGTACACATCCTGGTAATCCGTTTGGCCCTGTGGCCTTGCCAATGTTGACCGGTTTAAAGGTCTTACTCACATCGGCTGCAAAGAGCGCAATCACACAGTCTTCCAGAACAGCTGGTGCTCTCATGCATGTTTCAGTGTTATTTGCCTCGAAGCGAGCATAGAAGTTGTTTAGCTCGTCTGGTAGGCTCGTGTCACTGGGCAACTCTCGGCTGTGCTTCCCTTTGTAGTCTATAATGGTTTGCAAGCCCTACCACATCCGACAAGCGTCAGAGCCGGTGTGGTACGATTCGATCTTAATCCTGTATTGACGCTTTGGCTGTTTGATGGTTCGTCTGAGGGCATAGCAGGATTTCTTATAAGCTTCCGAGTCCCACTCCTTGAAAGCGGCATTTCTAGTCTTTAGCTCAGTGCAGATGTTGCCTGTAATCCATGGCTTCTGGTTGGGGTATGTACAGTGGGGCAAAAAAGTATTTAGTCAGCCACCAATTGTGCAAGTTCTCCCACTTAAAAAGATGAGAGAGGCCTGTAATTTTCATCATAGGTGCAATTCAACTATGACAGACAAAATGAGGAAAAAAAATCCAGAAAATCACATTGTAGGATTTTTAATGAATTTATTTGCAAATTATGGTGGAAAATAAGTATTTGGTCAATAACAAAAGTTTATCTCAATACTTTGTTATATACCCTTTGTTGGCAATGACAGAGGTCAAACGTTTTCTGTAAGTCTTCACAAGGTTTTCACACACTGTTGCTGGTATTTTGGCCCATTCCTCCATGCAGATCTCCTCTAGAGCAGTGATGTTTGGGGCTGTTGCTGGGCAACACGGACTTTCAACTCCCTCCAAAGATTTTCTATGGGGGTTGAGATCTGGAGACTGGCTAGGCCACTCCAGCTCATTTAATGCTTTCTTAGTGCCAGCCTCTGACGGTGGTGGTATGTAAAACAGCTACGAAAAATACAGATAAACTCTCTAGGTAGGTAGTGTGGTCCACAGTTTATCATGAGATAATCTACCTCAGGCGAGCAATAGCTCGAGACTTCCTTAGATATCGTGCACCAGCTGCTATTTACAAAAATACATAGTCCGCCGCCCCTTGTCTTACCAGAAGCCGCTGTTCTATCCTGCCGGTGCAGCGTATAACCAGCTAGCAGTATGTTGATAGTGTCGTCGTTCAGCCACATCTCCATAAAGCATAAGATATTACAGTTTTGAATGTCCCGTTGGTAGTTTAATCTTCCGCGTAGGTCATCTATTTTATTGTCCAAAGATTTCACGTTTGCTAGCAGAATGGAAGGAAGTGGGGGTTTATTCGATCGCCTACAAATTCTCAGAAGGCAGCCCGCCCTTCGGCCCTTTTTTCTCCGCCTCCTCTTCATGCAAATCATGGGGATCTGGGCCTGTTCCCAAGAAAGCAGTATATCGTTTGCATCGGCCTCGACAGACTCGTTAAAGGAAAAAAATGATTTTGCCAGCCCGTGTTGAGTAATCGCAGTCCTGATGTCCAGAAGTTGTTTTCGTCATAAGAGACGGTAGCGGCAACATTATGTACAAAATAAGTTTAAAAAATAAGTTACAAACAACACAAATAAACAAACAAAAAAACACAATCGGTTGGGGGCAAGTAAAACGTTTGCCTTCTTCTCCGGTGCCATCTTACAAACCGTGAAGAGGGCACGACAAAACCTATTCCCCCTCAGAAGACTGAAAAGATTTGGCATGGGTCCTCAGATCCTCAAAAGGTTCTACAGCTGCACCTTCGAGAGCATCCTGACTGGTTGCATCACTGCTCGGCCTCTGACCGCAAGGTACTACAGAGGGTAGTGCGAACGGCCCAATACCTCACTGGGGCCAAGCTTCCTGCCATCCAGGACCTCTATACCAGGCGGTGTCAGAGGAAGGCCCTAAAAATTGTCAAAGAGTCCAGCCACCCTAGTCATAGACTGTTCTCTCTGCTACCGCACGGCAAGCGGTACCGGAGCGCCAAGTCTAGGTCCAAGAGGCTTCTAAACAGCTTTTACCCCAAGCCATAAAAACACCTAATCAAATGACTACCCAGACTATTTGCATTGTCCCCCCACACTTTCACAGCGCTGCTACTCTCTATTATCATCTATGCATAATCACTTTAATAACTCCACCTACATGTACATATTATCTCAACTAACCGGTGCCCCGCACATTAACTCTGTACCGGTACCCCCTGTATATAGTCTCGCTATTGTTATTTTACTGCTGCTCTTAAATTACTTGTTACTTTTATTTCTTATTCTTATCTGTATTGTTTTTTAAACTGCATTGTTGCTTAGGGGCTCGTAAGTAAGCATTTCACTGTAGTCTATACCTATTGTATTCGATGCATGTGACTAATAAAATTAGATTTGATTTACTGGTACCCCATGTATATAGCAAAGTTATCGTGTGTATATTATTACCTTCATTATTACGTGTTAGGACTTTTCTATTGATCTTTTCTTTCTCTCTGCATTGTTGGGAAGGGCCCATAAGCATTTCACTGTTAGTCTACACCTGTTGTTTACTTAGCATGTGACAAATAACATCTGATTTGATTTGAATGTATTATAAGCATACTGATAATTCTAGCAGTGGAGTGGACAAATGTTGGGCCTTTGTAGCCAAAAAGACTAGGGTTGCCAAGGCAACTGGCCCAGTGTCCCCTGCTGTTGTCACTCTTGGTCATTGATCGCCTCTCATCTCACCAGCTCTCTCTGCTGGCATTGTCTGTGCACATACATACCCTCTTTAAAATATACTAAATATATTTTCTTATGTATTTTATTGATGATGCAGTATAATGGAAAAACTGCAAATTGCCAGATACCTATTTTGTTCAATCCAGTCATTTATCAGGTTGTCATTGCAAAAAAAAAACATTAACACATCATGGGGCTCATCATACAGTTCATTTTCAAAGGCATTGAGAATATGCTAACACTTGTTCAGCATTGATTTTGCAAATGAATATCTTAAAAATACAAAATTCAAAAACAATTGGCATTTATTTCTAATCGGGACATAAAGTTCACATATGCTACAGTATTATGCTTTATCTAGATCTACAGCAACCAGAGGTCAGGGTGAATGCAAAGTTTGAATTCATGTTTGACTGAACTGAGGACAAACTTGCATTCTGCATGATCACCTATTCAAATCTCAACCTCTCCCAAACGTCAGCAGTCGAACATGGTTCATTGAAGTAAAAAAAAAAAAAAAAAAAGTAAAATATTACCTCCATGCATTTGTCAATTATCCATAATCAGATATATCACCTTTGATCCTCGACAAAATCCATGTTAACAATACTTGTTCTGGGGCAGGGGAGGTCAAAGCTGGAATCCATATTACCCAACAGTGGAGGCTTCTTCCTCAGCCTCTTCGCCTCGTTCTGCAGTTTCTGCCGGATATACCCTTTAATTTCCGCATCTGTCTTTCCAGGAAAAAAATACTGAACTGTCCCTGTGGAAATAGTCACATGAAATGTACATTTGCATGCGGAACTCCCTTAAACAGAAATGATTACAGTTGTGCATAACACGTGTTTTTTCTCTCATGTACGTCAATTCATAGAGGTGGTTGAAGGTTAGAAAACTAGGTCAGGAACAGTTAGGAAACAGTGACAATACAGTTATTATGCAAGTCAAAACCAAAGGCTACAACGATTGTAGATATTTATTTAAGACATTCCAACTATCTTTTTCAAACAATAATCAAATAAACATTAGCCTAATAATGCATTTTGCACTGAACCTCAGTGTTCTGTAATGTCTTTATTATGTCTCCCAATAAGGTATGTTGAGGGAAAGGCTGCTCACTCAGTATGGCCTGGACCTCCTCAGTAGGGAGAGCAGGTTTGGTCTGAGACCTCTTGTTGTACACCAGCCCTGAGATGGAGTGGGAGGCTAGGCAGTCCCTCTCATACAGCTCTCGCAACAGGTCATTGGTCAGTTTCTGAGCTGTAGTGCCAGCGTTGCACCGTTCCAACAGCTCTGGGGTAATGAACTGAGGACAAAATAAGATGTGTATATATAAGACTTGGAGACTGACAACCAGTTCACAAGAGGCAGGGTGTGGGTGTAGGTCAAGTTTTTTTTTTTTTTACACCAAACATTCCAATGGGAAGATGAAAATAAGTGTTATTTCTGGTAGGTCCAGCCCAGGTAGTACCTCATCCATTTATTTAAATGTTGTATCCCATTTCGTGCCTGTTGAACATGACCCAAAAATTTGTGTAGTGGTTTATCTGTACCTCAGTGAAGAGTCCATCCCTATGGTGCCTGTGTAGTTTCTGGGGTAAGGCCCCTTGTTTCTCCCACTGCCCATTCATCCCAGTTGGGCAGGCCAGTAAATCTGGGGTCATGGCATCTCCATTGACAAGTCCTACAGTTAGGCTAGGACGTGATGCTTGGACAGACGTCTTGCTGTCCTCATTCGACCACCTCTGGGTCTTTTCTATCAGGGCTTTAAGGTTTCTGGACAGCTCTCCACAGGCTGTCGAGTCATCCACACAAAATGTCCTAAACATTTAACTTCACTCTGGATCAAATGTGTAAAGTTTCAAGAGGATTTCATTCATTCATTTTAATCTCCTCACCTGTAAGGCACTGAATTTGATATTTCAAGCTTTCCATCTCTCTTTGCATGCAAATCACCATAGGAATGAGTTTCATCTTTGAGTATGACCGCAGAAACTCTGACTCCTGCAATGACAATGCAAAATCAGAATTGGATGTTGGGTATTGGAAGGAATGTTCAAGATAACATCACAAATTGTCCACACCTGTACAGAAGGAGTGGGTTGTGTGTGTGTACAGGCATACCTCTGAATTGGAATTGCTGTCCCTCAGGTGATACAAGTTAGCATTGCCCAGCTCAAAAGCCTGTAAAAAATAGGATTTCAAAGTTTGTATACAGTTATCATCCAAAGTTGTAACTATTTTATTACCATTACGAACTTTCTCTGAAATAAGACATTGACAAGTAACTTTCATAGCCTATTTCATGAGATACCCTTAATAACAGGACAACATAAAAAATGACTGCTTTGAAGTTGTGACATAAAGTAACAAAACATATAAATGCACACGACACACAGTCCAAAAAAGAGCTGCCTTTTGTTCAATGGAGAAGCAGTTCCTTTAGTACCAACCCCGTTGTTCTCCATGCTTGCACCCCAAGCCTAGTGTCCATTGGTCAAATCACAGCTAACAACAACACATGCCATTCTTGGTGGTGCATTTATTATAGAATAGACATGTTTTAAGATATACAGTATGTAACTGTATAAGTAACAAACCCTTATCCACTTCTGGAAGCCGGCTGAGGATGAAGCATTTTCGTCGACTTTCTCTTGATCAAGATACATCTGTTTTCTTCTTTTCTGCACCCCATGCTGTTAGACAGTTATGGCATGATTAAGTTAAAACGCGTTTATTCAAACTCACAGCAGTTGTTGATATTTTAAGATCAAAACATTTTATGGCAATAGGCTACTCTTACAAAGCTTACATCTACTTTTTGAGCCCCGTCTTCATCTCCTTCACTTTCGGACTCGTTTCGCCTTTGATTTCCTTCTCATATTTCTATTCCATTAATTGCCTTGCAGAAAAACTGTGCCCAGCATACTGCACGTGTTCAAAATATTGGGGAATACTGTGAAAGTGTCCTGGGTAAACGGAGGAGGGTAACGCAGGAGGGGACGCTTGCTGTCGTTCTTCTACTCCAGAACCATCGTGCGAAGACATCCCCTTTGATGCCCAATCCCCATACTGAGAATCGCCTAAACAGAGAGAGGGAGTGAGGATTTTATACACTGAGGCGTAACGTGGCACTGTTACGTTGTAGCCGTGAATGATTCGATAATGATTTGTATCCCTCTCAAAGTTACATTGTACCTTTTACTACCTAGTACGTCACTTTGGGGTGATGATAATCAGAAAATTACTTTTAATTTTACCAATAAGAATTGGAAGAGTATTTTCATTCCTTTTTATTTCTATTATAATTATTGACACTATCAAAGCATACTTTTTATGATGCATGCATGCATTGCATTAAACAGTCAAGGCAATACTTTTGTTAAGAGATGATATGCTTGTGTGGTGATGTAACTGAGAAATTCGTCACAGTTTCAGTTAATTTGCTACAAATTGATAGTTCATAAACATATTTTCTTGAAAAGAAGATGCATTCTTTGAAATACTGGTCGATTGATAGTTTAGAAAAAGACCATTACATTCACAGAAAAGACTAAGAGAAGTATGTATTCATAGTGTATTACAATGGCTTTACTGTATGTGCCACAAAATACAAAGAGCATATATGCTCTCCAAAAATAGATTTAATGACACATCATGATGCACTTGAGTAATGTCTACAAGCCAAATTGAAGTTGATAACTGTGATAAAAATAATATTTTTCAACAACTTTTTGTCCACATCCTGGATATGTATCAATCCAATCTTAATTAAACTTTAATAAATTGTCAAAAAAGGTTAATTAAACAGTGGATGTTTTGCCTGCTTAAATGTGCTCTCTTGCCATCTGGTGGCATCCATCCATCATGATCACTCACAAAAATCCATTATCCTTTACTCAAATACCGATTTTGTCTCTGTGGAAATTAACTGGCGGTCTCTTTGAGTAACAAAACCTATGAAAGTATGATTTATCCCAATACACTTCATAAATTGGAGATGGTGTGGAGATGAAGATTAGGTTATTCAACCAAATGGACACTCCTGGACTGCTCTTCCTGTTCCACTACCTAGCTGTTGGGTTAACCCCTACCTGTCACACCCTGATCTGTTTCACCTGTCTTTGTGCTTGTCTCCACCCTCCTCCAGGTGTCGCCATCTTCCACATTATCCCCAGTGTACTTATACCTGTGTTCTCTGTTTGTCTGTTGCCAGTTCGTTTTGTTTCGTCTAGCCTTCCAGCGTTTTTCCCATGTTCCTGTCTTGCTCTAGTTCCTGTTTTCTAGCTATCCCGGGTTTTGACCATTCTGCTGTCCTGACCCTGAGCCTGCCTGCCGTTCTGTACCTTGTCACACCACCCTGGATTACTGGCCTCTGCCTGCCTGCCATTCTGTACATTTCGGACTCTGCTCTGGACTACTGACCTCTGCCTGCCCTTGACCTGTCGTTTGCCTGCCCCCTGTTTCTGTAATAAACTTTTGTTACTTCGAAACTGTCTGCATCTGGGTCTTCTCCTGAGCCTTGATACTACCAAAGTTATGTTATGCACTGCCTACCTCAGACTCTGAGTCTAAGTGTTTCGCAGAACTTGGGATGGGGCACTCAGAGTGATAGTTGGACATGATAGCAGGATACATGGCAGACACTGTAAAGACATACAGACAGTAGAGTTAGAAACATGTATTTACGTGTCACTCCACAATGATACAATAATACAAAATGCAGATTTTACAAAAAACAGTCATAGTCAAACATGTTACAGACGTCATCTATATTGCATTACGACATCTGCGGTCATGTCTGGCTCAGTTGGTAGAGCATGGCGCTTGCATCGCCAGGGTTGTTGGTTCGATTCTCACGGGGGACCGTAGGAGTTACTGACAGAACCATGATGTACCACTAGCCACTTTAAACAATGCCACTTAATGTAATGTTTACATACCCTACATTACTCATCTCATATGCATATGTATATACTGTACTCTATATCATCTACTGCATCTTGCCATCTTTATGTAATACATGTATCACTAGCCACTTTAAACTATGCCACTTTATGTTTACATACCCTACATTACTCATCTCATATGTATATACTGTATTCTATACCATCTACTGCATCTTGCCTATGCCGTTCTGTACCATCACTCATTCATATATCTTTATGTACATATTCTTTATCCCTTTACACTTGTGTGTATAAGGTAGTAGTTGTGGAATTGTTAGGTTAGATTACTTGTTGGTTATTACTGCATTGTCGGAACTAGAAGCACAAGCATTTCGCTACACTCGCATTAACATCTGCTAACCATGTGTATGTGACAAATATAATTTGATTTGATTTGATTTGACTGTTCATTCTCTTATAGCTCTATGCTCACTCTACCTAGTAGTATGTAGACTTTGTTTAAATTCCGCTGTCTGTATTATGTCTCTAAATGTTGTCTACCACTAGCAGCAACATACAGGTATCACCAAGTAAAATTCTGAGTTGTGTGTAAATGTACTTGACAAATAAATGGTGCTTCTGATTCAGATAATGGAAAACCTCTAGGGGTAAACCTACCCTATGCAGATATACCATGGAATTATTAACACAGATTATAGGAACAAGTGTGTATTTAGGCCTACACACAAAAGCTCACACAAGAATTTGTCCCTATGACGTGGTCTCTGTGGGAAAAGCTGTGATATAACGTGTAATGAACGAGCCATATGACTATGAGCGGTGTCAGGTAGATTTGTAGTTCTGACCCTGAACAAGGCAGTTAACCCACTGTTCCTGGGCTGTCATTGTAAATAAGAATTTGTTCTTAACTAATTTGCCTAGTTAAATAAAGGTTCATTTAAAAAAAATTGCCTATGACTTGAAGTGCAAGTGAACCCTTAACCCTTAACTACAAAAATTATACGTTTCAATCAAAAGTTATATATTTCAAAGCAATTTATCAGGCATTCTTAAGAAATTATGTTGGAAGTTGTATCTCTTATCTCCTGGATCATCCAGCAGTTTGGGGATTAAAATAAGAGGACGAAAATAATAGAAAGTAAAATATAAATGTAAAGAAATAAACATGATATAAAGCACATGCTGTTACACAGGCATAATATCCTATGCATAATTGTGAAACCAGTTGTTCACTTTCTGTGTGAATTATTATATAATTAATAGGCCTAGCCCTATCCTATTTCTCAAACGAGTTTGACGTTTAGCCCACAAAAATCGACTCATTGTATAGAAAGGGCTGATCGTTGTATTCAAATTCTTTTTTAAATATATAATATGACATGAAGTTGACTTTTTTTCAGTCTAACTAAAGTTAATCATTGATTTGTGAAGCCAGGGATTAAATTCGGTGATTTTCACTGCGGTGATGAAAACATGCGCCCTAGAATATTCTACGCATGCTCTGTGGGAAGCCTTGTTTTGGCGTCAGACGCGCTGCTGCTAGCTAGAAAATTGGAAATATTGCAAGTCATGGTGGGCCATTCAATGGGGGGAAAGGGTGGATAATGACTTTGGGTAATGCTTATAACACATATGAGAGAACTCTTCTGGATTCAGATAATGGTTATAGAAGTTGGCCGACTTGTGGGCATACAGGCAAATGTATAAAATCTTCACGCGTAAGTATAAAATAGGTTTTAGCTAGCTAGCCAACTAGCTTTGTTAGCTAGCTACAGAACGTTAGATTGCGTTAGCTTGTAGCTAATTGTGCTTGTGTTTTTTAACAAGCGACTTAAAGTTAGCAGATGGATTATCTGCTTCTTGTGTCTACATTTATTTGAGTGGCAATACAAAACCTAGTTTAAAATACATTGTAACCGTTACGTTAGCTAACTAACGTTACATTTTAGCAATTTCTCTTTCCCCGTTGCTGTCACATCAACATCCCGCCCCAATCTTTTCCCATTGGCAAAAATTTGTGAGCATCCCATGTTGTGCTTGTATCCTTGTTTTGTTAATGGTTCACCAGTCTGTCTGTTGTCACTGCGCCACTTGTTGCTAGGGAGGTTGCTTGATAGCGGAAGTGAGCGCTATCAACACTTCCCACTGGAGTCTGGACGATAAATACCGTTGGATGCTAGCTATGATTTTGTTAGGTTGCCTACTTTTAAACACTATTGATGTATAAACTGATGCATCGTTTTCATTGGTATTAATTTAATGTTATTTTGTATACATCGGTAAGCTGGAGATCTTGAAAAGAAAATGGATGAGAGGGAGACTGCAAGGGATGGGTGAGAGGGAGACAGCTAGGGATGGGTGTCAGGAAGCGTAGCTACTGAACCAAGAGACCCTCCCTCTTTCACCTTCACAACTATCTATTCCTGCACTGGCCTGGGTGATCCATTTCACTTGTTCTGCATTGTCAGGTTGGCTTGTCTAATTGGTCTTCATCTTAAATTGGGGTTGAGGTACAGTGTGTCCTCTAGAGACCGTGGCCATTAAACCTTTCCGCTGGGACCCCAGTTCACAATTTAGTTGTAGTCATGAACAAGCTCCCCTGATTCACCTAGTCAAGGGTTTTATGATTAGTTGACATCTGGAATCAGGTGTGGGGTCCCCAGGGGGAGATTTGAAAACCACTGCTATAGAAAGTGGAGATGTGATGGTTTGCTGCTAAGAAGTAGTGTTCTAATTGTTCTCTCCCATAGAAATATGTGGAATGTGAGACTGTTATCTCATTTATTGCCTCTGCACTGGCAGTGCATATGATTGATTTATGCTTATGAGTTCAGTGTGCATTTTATTTGGCTATTCATGTTATTTTTATCAGTGCATTTGGTCATCTTAAATCATGTGTGGTTGACAAGCCTGTTTGTTTCAACATATAAGGCCATACTCACATTTCATTTGGCATGAACAATGTTTGATGCATTCTGCAGCTGTTATGACATATTCTTTTGACATTATGTAATGTAATATTTTTTTCTGTGACTAAGTGAAATTTGATGGTAGAACACAGGCTCAGGTTGACCTTAACTTATTTACTCAACAAATTCATTTTTTTTATTTTTATCTTGTCATTACATTTTAAAGGCATCAACACCAAGAGAAGGAGGTTTAATTTGTCCTTGATCTCTCTCTCTCTCTCTCTCTGTGCAGATATGGGAGGACTTACTAATGTGGAAGACCGAAACCTGACCTAGAAAACAGTTCAGCATTTGACTGATATTGGACTCCCATACAAGACCACAGAAACCCTCTACATTCTATTCACATCATAGGCCAACTCCAAAAGTCGCTCTTCACTTCTTTCATTCTATCATTCTATATCAGTTAATCTCAATATCAACTATTGTGGAACTCAAGTTTTCCGTTGTTTCTATTTATTTTTTACTTATTTTTTTTACTTTCACTTTTTGTTCCTTTGTAAAGAAATGCTTTACCTGAAAAAGTACTTCACAGAGGGCCTGATTCAGTTCACCATCCTCCTGAGTCTCATTGGGGTGCGGGTAGACCTGGACACCTACCTGAGCAATCAACTGCCCCCACTGCGAGAGATCATCCTAGGCCCCAGCTCGGCCTACACCCAGACGCAGTTCCACAACCTCCGCAACACGCTGGACGGGTATGGCATCCATCCCAAGAGTGTGGACCTCGACCAGTTCTTTACCACCCGCCGGCTGCTGAACCAGGTGCGCCAGCTAGATCGCCTGTCAGTGCCCAGTCCAGAACTGAGCACGTGGCTGGTGCACCGCGACCCTGAGACTGTGGTGTCCGCCGCCAGCCAGCCCAGCCCCAGCATCACCCTGGACAATGGGACCGGCCTGGAGGACGTGAACAACTCCGAAGCCCCGGCCATGAGGGGGGGCGGCGGAGCGCCTGAGTCCACCTACAATCTGAGTGGAGAGGACCGAACCCTGGGAGCTGTGGCCCCCGAGGATAGCCAGGAGCAGGGCAACAGGGAGGGCAACGCTGACCTCACCAAAGAGGTAAGAAAGCATGCAATGATCTCACCTCTACTCAGTATCACACGACTAGGGCAAGTTGAGGCATAGCACGTCTATTGTAATGTACAAGGATATATTACTAGGAGCTTACTGTATTTAGCTGTCTATCAGAGACCCATTGTATGTCTGAACCTTGATAAAACACAATTGTAATCAAATGGAAGTTATTTCTGGCATTGTGTAATCTGCATTATTATAATGTCCTTTTTCCTACATTAGAATCATCCTTTCCCCTAATAGTCACAGGACCACCACTCAAGACGCAGTGTGGTTTTGGGCCAAACACTAAGCCATTGTTAAAGCTCTAGAATGAACAGAGTCTCCCACTGGAGTGGAATCACATGCTTTTATGGTAATTAAGTGGCTACGGTTGAATCAGTGGGCTTAGCTTCAAGTTACATGATCTGAAGTTTAAATCTTATGTATATCGCCACGTGTTGACCTATCTGAGGATGAAAATATCAAAATGTAAAGCCAACCGTATCACAGCTGAAGCCATCTTTTGACTATTGCACCACAGTCAAGTAGTTCTCTCTCCTTGAAGTGCTTTTGATTTAGAATGAAGTTGTGTAAGACAAGATGGTGTACAACTCAATCAAGAGGGCTCTTTGTAGTCCTGACATCTTTCTCATCTGACATGTCTTTTTCAGGACATTGATTTGATTGACATCCTGTGGCGACAGGATATCGACCTTGGCGCAGGACGGGAAGTGTTCAACTACAGCAGCCGCCAGAAGGAGAGCGAGGCGGAGAAACCCAGCCCAGAGGAGAAGAAGGAAGGGACAGAGGCACAGGAGAGCTGGAGGAACGGAGTGAACCTTCAAGAGGCTCAGCCTGTGGATGGAGAGACAGGGGAGAGCATACCAGAGCAGGTAGCTAAGGGCACAGATTGTGTTTTTCATGATCCTGTGTCCACTGCAGTTGATAGTTAAGGGAGTGACCTCTGTGCTGTCTGCCCCTCCCCCTCAGCTCACAGGCCTTGGCTCTCAGACTTCACTGTCTCTGCAGGAATGCCTGAGGCTGCTTGAGGCCACCTTCCCTTTCGGAGAAGAATCTCCTGAGGTAAAGACTGTCTCATTTCTGTCTCAGGAGACAGAAATGTCTTCATTTAAATAAATTTAAACAAACCATGATATTACAAAAGGTAGATTGCCTTTATGGTCTATCAACATGTTTGTGAGATCATTTTTAAGGTAAACATCTGTTATCAGTTTGTAGCCCCTGTAGTCACTGCTGAGCTTGCAGTGGCCAATGAAGAAGCTCCATCCACATCTCAGGGGCTGCCACTGCCTCCTCCGTTGCCCCAGCCTGTGCCCCAGTTGGACCTGGAGCAGCAGTGGCAAGACATCATGGCTATCATGGAACTACAGGTTTGTACTTGTGCTTTAATCACAACTGGTTCTTCCAATAAATATATTTTTTTGTTATTAGATGTTCTCTAACCAGGTTTTTCCTCTTTGAAGGAAATGGAGGTTAACAACACCTCTGAGAACTCCTTCCTCAGCACTACTTCCAACAGTGCCAATACCAGTGGCAGCACAACTGAGTCAGGCTCGGTTGAAAGCTTTGTACTTACTCGTTCCTCCACCCTTATCCACCAAGATGTCAGCCTTCACCAGGCCTCCCTCCCTAGCTGCAGCCAGGATTTTCCCACGCTTTTCAATCCAGAGATTGATGGCACTAGCACCCCACGCCCTCCCTTACTTAGAATGTCCTCCAGCTCCAACTCCTCCAGCGTCAACTCTACATTCGGAGCCACCAACCTGACTGGACTCTTTCTCCCACCGCCTCTAAACAGCACCAACAACATCACTTCGACCCCAGTGTTGCCTGACCCCTTCAGCAGTCTGCTGGAGGAGTCAATGCTGGATGAGATCAGCCTGCTGGACCTGGCGATGGAGGAGGGCTTCAATCAGGCCCAGGCCTCTCAGTTGGAGGATGAACTCGACTCAGACTCAGGCCTCTCCCTGGACTCCAGTCACAGCCCGGTCTCCCCGAGCAGCTCTGAGACCTCCTGCTCCTCTGCCGCCTCCTCCTCCTCCACCTCTGCCACCTTCTCAGAGGAAGGGGCTGTGGGATACAGCACTGACTCTGAGTCAGTCACCGTGGAACCAGAAGGTGCTGTGGGGGGCTACCAACCCGAATTCAACAAGCTCTGCCGCATGAGCTATCAAGACCCTTCCCAGTTCCATGGGCTCCCTCAGCTCGACAACATCAACCACAATCACACTTACAATTTACCACTGTCTTCCTCATTAGATGAACACCCAGAGCTACCGATTCCCACTGGCAAGAAAATGGGCCGCGAGAAGCAGTCGAAGCTTCAGCCCCAACAGGACTTCCTGGACAAACAGTCGAGTCGCGACGAGCGCCGGGCTCGGGCCATGAAGATCCCCTTCTCAAATGAGAAGATCATCAATCTGCCTGTAGAGGAGTTCAACGAGCTTCTGTCCAAGCACCATCTGAGCGAGGCCCAACTGGCCCTCGTTCGCGACATTCGTAGACGTGGCAAGAACAAGATGGCGGCCCAGAACTGCCGGAAGCGCAAGCTGGATACCATCATCAACCTTGAGCAAGGGGTGCACGACATGCGTCGTGACAAAGCGCGACTTCTGAAGGAGAAGATGGAGTTTATTCGCTCCATCCGTCAGATGAAGCAGAAAGTGCAAAGCCTCTACCAGGAAGTGTTCACCCAGCTTCGGGATGAGGAAGGCCGGCCCTACCCCCCCAGCGAGTACTCGCTCCAGTATAGCGCCGACGGCAGCGTTCTGATCATGCCCCGCAACATGACAGATCAGCAGACCCGTAAGCCCGACAAGAAACAAAAGGACAAAAAGAAGTGAGGAGGAAGCTGCTGCCCTTTCTTTAATTTTGCTAAAATCACTAAGAACGATTTCTGCAGACGCAAGAGGTCTTGATGAAGGAGTTGATGAATAGCCTAGTTGTCAGCTGCAATAGTTTACGGGTCATTCATTTGTGTCGTTAGAAAAGTCAATCAATTGAATCGAACTGACAAGAAGAATGTGTGAAGTGAGCACCTTGTTTTCGAATGCCTTTGTTTCACAAGCACATTTTATACATTTGTTGGTTTTTCAAACAAAGGTTATTGGACTGTTTTCATTATGTTAGAAGTGCTATTATCTGAGCTTGTGTTTTATTAGGGTCAAAATTGTGTTTTAGCATGTACCCCTAACAAAAAAAGATAATTAGTATTCCATTTAATGTGGCAGAGATGGCTGTTTTAAAGAGAATTTGAGTACATTTGAGAGCCCCAGATCTACAGTAAAGGGTGGACAAGAACTAAGTTGCTGCAATGATGAGAATGACCTATGTTCTTATTCATCCACATAACTTTCATTGTTCTTGTCATCACTAACCTGAGAGGGGAGCCAAGTAAATTACATTGCTTTTAATCAAATGTTTCATGCAGTACTAATACTTTTAGCAGGAAATACATTTGGGGCGTCTCAAAATTTAAATGAAAAGAAATGAGACAGCTGATAAGTTGTTAGTTCTTGCACTTGAGAAAACATTTGACATACAGACATGCAATGTTCACCTGCATTGCAACACAATGCTAAACCCACTAAGTTATTACTACTCTTTGCGCACTGCATTTGTTAGTCTTGTTTGTTCTGTAAATATTTAAATGTTTCATGTTTTGTCATTCTTTCTGTAGTTTGTGTGTTTTGCACAGCCTTCTCACCCCTGCTTTGGGTTTGGTTGTGCAGTTTCTTTGGTTTACTTTAAAATATTTGCTGGCAATCTGGGATTGTTATTTTATTGATTTAATAAAGTGTTTTTATTTTCATCTGACTGCACCATTTGTGTTATTAATAACAGGGTGAAATGTGTCCATGAAAGTATACTTTGGGGGGGAATAGGATGTCCATTAGGTTTTGTGAAGATGAATACATCAAGCCTTTATAAATGTAGCTATCCAAGTATTTACACAAACTTGTAGTTATTTGTCAGAATGATACTGAGACAACTGTAACAAAAAGTTGTTTATTCTCCAAAAACAGACAAGCAAGTTCTGTTTATGAAAATGTTAGAATGATAAGATGGACGAATGAGCAAAGTAAAAAGATATGGTTTTCAACAAGTTACCTTAATACACGAATAAAACCGTCACAAAATGAGCACAGATTAACATCGTTTTGCACTAAACGCTACAAAACATTTACGTTAAAAGACAAAATGGCACTGTTCTCCTGTTTACAACACTATGAATGATAACATCTCCACCTGCCTTTACAGTAATGTCATAGCAAAAAGGTCTGGACCTCTTAATCAAGTGTGCCGTGTGAAAATTATCTTGTAGTATCCAAATAAACCATCACTGAAGTGAATCTTTAAAAATTAACACTGCATTATATATTTCTTCCAGGGTTGTGTTTCCTCAAGATAACCCATTGCCTGTATTGACTGATCATATCCAGATAAGAGTTTAACCTGATGGGTGATATTAAGCCAAAAAGAGAGTTCAAATGCTATCTTGTTTTTTCAGACCCTCTGCCTAGAACCCATATGCCCTTGCACTACCTCTATAGTCTTCAGAACCAGCTTGACACCAAACGGCTAGTTCTTGTCGTCCTCCTTCTCCTCGGTGGGGTAAGAGTGCCACGTAAGCCGCTCCTCGTAGAAGGATATGACCACCTGTGGACACTTCACGTTTGCCTCCTTAGCAGGTACCAGGTCTGCTTCATCAGAGTTTTTCCTACAAGAACAGGCCGTGTGGAAAGAACCACGAGTTGGATGAGTACTTAAGTGGAAGGTTGTGGCTAGTTCAGGGATTGTAGTGACGCCATGAAGCATACAGATGCAGTCAAATATATTGGCACTGTTGCATGATTCAATTTGTTCTAAAAAAAGTTGTTTACACGTGTATTTGTTTGATTTACAACCGCACAGGACCAAGACATTTTTAAAATTACATTTAGATTTCACTTCAAATGTTCTGGACTAAATTATTCCAACTAGGTTGGAGGCAATGATTCTCGTTAATTTAGTTTGCATGTGGTAAATTGCAGGTAAAAATTTCCATTGAAAAGTGCAAGGGTAACAATATCACATCCGGCCATGATTGGGAGTCCCATAGGGCGTCGCACAATTGGCCCAGCGTCGTCCGGGTTTGGCCAGGGTAGGCCGTCATTGTAAATAAGAGTTTGTTCTTAACTGACTTGCCTTGTTAAATAAAAGGTTCAATTTAAAAATGTAAAATATATTTGACTGCATCTGTAGGTCAGGATGCAGAGAATGGGGAGATGAAAGCAATGGATTATTGTTGTTTTCATTGATGCATACCCTGCTGAAAAAAAACAGCATAGACCAGCATATGCTGGTGACCAGCCTTCATTGGGTTTTGGACACTGATGCTGGTGACCAGCAAAACCAGCATCAAAGTGCTTAATTATTTAAGACATCCCACTGGGCACCAGCTGGTTGAACTAATGTTGTTTCAATGTAATTTGACAACTTATTATTATTTTTTTTTTACAAATAAACAGAAATACCTTTTTTACATAGGTATTCAGACCCTTTGCTATGAGACTCAAAATTGAACATCCTTGAGATCAAATCAAAGTTTATTTGTCACGTGCAGTGAAATGCTTACTTACAGGCTCTAACCAATAGTGCAAAAAAAAGGCATTAGGTGAACAATAGGTAAGTAAAGAAATAAAACAACAGTAAAAAGACAGGCTATATACAGTAGCGAGGCTATAAAAGTAGCGAGGCTACATACAGGCACCGGTTAGACAGGCTGATTGAGGTAGTATGTACATGTAGATAGGTGGGTGGCGGGACACAATGCAGATAGCCCGGTTAGCCAATGTGCGGGAGCACTGGTTGGTCGGCCCAATTGAGGTAGTATGTACATGAATGTATAGTTAAAGTGACTATGCATATATGATAAACAGAGAGTAGCAGCAGTGTAAAAAGAGGGTTTGGTGGGGGCACACAATACAAATAGTCCGGGTAGCCATTTCATTACCTGTTCAGGAGTCTTATGGCTTGGGTGTAAAAACTGTTGAGAAGCCTTTTGTCCTAGACTTGGCACTCCGGTACCACTTGCCATGCGGTAGTAGAGAGAACACTATGACTGGGGTGGCTGGGGTCTTCCTCTGTAGGGCCTTCCTCTGACACCGCCTGGTGTAGAGGTCCTGGATGGCAGGCAGCTTAGCCCCAGTGATGTACTGGGCCGCACACACTACCCTCTGTAGTGCCTTGCGGTCAGAGGCCGAGCAATTGCCGTACCAGGCAGTGATGCAACCAGTGAGGATGCTCTCGATGTTGCAGCTGTAGAACTTTTTGAGGATCTCCGGACCATGACAAATCTTTTTAGTTTCCTGAGGGGAATAGGCTTTGTCGTGCCCTCTTCACGACTGTCTTGGTGTGTTTGGACCATTCTAGTTTGTTGTTAATATGGACACCGAGGAACTTGAAGCTCTCAACCTGCTCCACTGCAGCCCCGTCGATGAGAATGGGGGCTAGCTCGGTCCTCCTTTTCCTGTAGTCCACAATCATCTCCTTAGTCTTGGCTACGTTGAGGGATAGGTTGTTATTCTGGCACCACACGGCCAGGTCTCTGACCTCCCTATAGGCTGTCTCGTCGTTGTCTGTGATCAGGCCTACCACTGTTGATCAAGCCTACCACAGAAGGACAACCATCTCTGCAGCACTCCACCAATCAGACATTTATGGTAGAGTGGCCAGACGGAAGGCACTCCTCAGTAAAAGGCACATGACAGCCCACTTGGTGTTTGCCAAAAGTCACCTAAAGGTCTCTCAGACCATGAGAAACAAGATTCTCTGGTCTGATGAAACCAAGATTGAACTCTTTGGCCGGAATGGCAAACGTCACGTCTGAAGGAAACCTGGCACCATCCCTACGGTGAAGCATGGTGGTGGCAGCATCATGCTGTGGGATGTTTTTCAGCGGCAGGGACTGGGAGACTAGTCAGGATCGAGGGAAAGATAAACAGAGTAAAGTACAGAGCACTCAGGACCTCAGACTGGGGCGAAGGTTCACCTTCTAACAGGAGAACGACCATAAGCACACAGCCAAGACAACGCAGGAGTGGCTTCGGGACAAGTCTCTGAATGTCCTTGAGTGGCCCAGCCAGAGCCAGAACTTGAATCCGATCGAACATCTCTGGAGAGACCTGAAAATAGCTGTGTAACGACGCTCCCCATCCAACCTGCAGAGAATGGGAGAAACTCCCCAAATACAGGTGTGCCAAGCTTGTAGCGTCATACCCAATAAGACTCGAGGCTGTAATCGCTGCCAAAGGTGCATCAACAAAGTATTGAGTAAAGGGTCTGAATACTTATGCAAATGTGATATTTCCATGTTTTAAATTTCTAACCCTTTTTTTGTCTCGTCATTATGGGATATGGTGTGTAGATTGATGAGGGATTTAAAAAAAAATCTATTTTAGAAAAAGCTGTAATGTACCAAAATATGGAAAAAGTCAAGGGTCTTAATACTTTCCAAATGCACTGTACATTTCTTCTTATGTAATCATATGAAGCGTGAATGTTCAAGATAGCATGCATATAGGTAATAGCAGGCCTGTGGAGATCTTCACAATTACTGTAATAATCAGTGGAGAATCTTGAACAGCATTGATCACTTCAATTATGGACTTTTAATGTAATCGCAACTGCTATCCAGGTCCTTTGGTTCTGCTGTTAGATAAAGCACGCACAGTGATATCACATTAATCTGTTGTATAAATTAACAAGATATCTAACATTGTATTCCAATTTGAACTTTGCTGAGCTTTAAAATTCTAAAAAGGTCCTTGCTATACAGAATCCTTGGAAAGTCCAACGGACGTCACCCCATTGAAGTTGAAATGTAAAATGGTTAAGGTAAGCGTTAAAGGTTTTTTAGTTTAGTCAGAAATTATTAAAATCACCAGTAATTTGGCAAAAAATGTGTTTCATTTAAGAAATCTGTTCCCAAGTATTCCCACGAGAAAAGAAAAAAAATGATAATTGTGTCTCAATGTAATCAAGGTATGAATGATTGTATTTGAAAATAACAATCTCTTTATGGGCTTAGTTGTGGTCAATTTGCAGTTTACAAATAATTATGTTCGGCCCTCCTACAAAAATCGTCCCGCGGCTTAATCTAGTTGCCTATTCCTGAGCTAGTCCATGCTGGTCAGACCTGTTTGACCAGCATCAGACCAGCATGGACTAGCTCGAAATGTATGCTGATCTACGCTGTTTTGGAATTGACAGGTAGACAGTATGCACAACGTGAGTTAACATGCTACTGCTCCATGATTAGGTCTAGTAAGCAGTATAAATAAAGGTTCAAATAAATTAAAGTGAATAGGGCGATTAAAGGCTATACAAACCATTTCATGAGGAACATGAGTTCTCCAGTGGAGTCAGTGGCACCAATAATCCTTTCTGGATCCAAACCTCGAGCGAAGCCCCTTAGTTTCTCTGGCTAAAACACAGTGAATCGCAGTCAATCAATGTGACAGAGCAAAGACAAATGATTGCATCTGTGTACATGCTTCGGTCTTTAGGACTTACGTCATCTTTTCTCTTCTTGGGTCGACTTTCCTCTCCTTCCACATTAGTCTCTGCAGACTTCCTCTTACCCACAGACTCATGGGCCGATTTCTGTTTCTGCAGAAACTGTGCAATCAGGTCGGGGCAGTCCAAATTATCCTCTGGTTCCCATGTGTTGTCGTCACTGAATAAACATACAGGCAGGTGTTAATTAAGCCCGAAAACAGCATTGGAGGGAAAGTGGTGTTTTGATTGGTCAATACAAGCAATCCACACACTAGGGATATTGTGGAAACTCACTCCGAAAAGCCTTTCCACTTGAGAAGGTACTCCACTCTTCCTTTCACTACTCTTCGATTCAAGACCTTCTCCACCACATATTCTTCTTCCTCCTCCTCTTCCTCCACGGGCACCACATCCTCTGCCTTCTTCTCCTGTGTCTTCTCAGCCGGCATTGTCATCGTCACCTGAGACTGGGTGGGGGCTGTGGGTGCAGGGGGAATGATGTCTGCAGGTGCAGAGGGATTGATGTCTGCAGGTGCAGGGGGATTGATGTCTGCAGGTGCAGGGGGATTGATGTCTGCAGGTGCAGGGGGATTGATGTCTGCAGGTGCAGGGGGATTGATGTCTGCAGGTGCAGGGGGATTGATGTCTGCAGGTGCAGGGGAAATGTTGTCTGCAGGTGCAGGGGGAATGTTGTCTGCAGATGCAGGGGTAATGTGGGCTGTGGGTGCAGGAGCAGCAAATCACGGCTCCAGAAAACGGCCACTCTGTTGAGGTGACACTTATACTGAACTTTTCACTAATGGGGTAATCCGCAGTTGAAACAATAACAAAGCGAATTCCCCGCCTCTGTTTTGGTAAAAAAGCTAAGGGATGGGCCTGGAGAAATGTAACCACTCTCAAATTCATATGCTACAAGGACTGACCACCCAAGATATGAAAAGTATAGTTTTAAGCATGTTGATGCTAGACAGTATTTAATAACATTTGGAGTAAACAAGCTTATATTTTGGGTTCTGAGGTGGTAAGACAGTTTAAGTTAATGGGGCATTTATAAGTTATTTTCTTTCAGAACCAATGGGTATACAGTAGGATCATGACCTAAATTATTGACACCCTTGATAAAGATGTGCAAAAAAGATTATAAAATAAATATCATTTTTTTTATACTAATATAATTGCTCAGAGGAGATTTTGTTTGACAAGTAATAAAACAAATCTAAAAAGATACGTCAAAGTTATTGCCACCCATTTTCAATAGTCTGGCATCCTCCCATTGCGAGGATAACGGCACTGAGCCTTTTGAAAATAGAGCTCTTTGACCAGGCACACACCAGAAAAGAACCCATTTTTTTATTACTTGTTCAATCAATTTCTGAACAATTGTACTAGTATAAAATGTTCCCTTTTTTTGCATACAATATAGCTCAGTATTTGTATTATTTATTTGATAGTCTTTTTTGCTTATGCTTACCACGGGTGCCAATAACTTCAGTCATGACTGTATAGCATTAATTTATAAGTCCAAAAATGTATGTAGCAACTGCAGATTGCCCCTTTAAAGCCTAAAGATGCTAAGCTCTATGGCGTCTTGTGAGAGGTAGCATCACCTTTTGAAACTATATACTGTAATTCAGTGAAACACAGAGGTAGATGGGAAACTCACAACATCACGGAGTGCCACACAGAAATTATAAACGCCTATGTTTACCCACTGCTGCAGAAGAAGATTTGTTAGTAGAAATAGCAGCTTGACTTTTGCAAAAACATCTACATCACCTTTACCCCACACAGACAGAAACAGAGAAATGGCTTGTATATTTGAAAAATGTTATAAGACCTTCAGTAAGAGTGGGAGCATCATTAGAAGGTTCTGTAGACTCGCTCATACTCATCAGGTAGACCGTAGGACCAGCAGTTGGTTCCTGGTCAACGTCAAGAGTAGGGGCGATGGGGGTCAGGAATCAACAAGGTAGACAGGATTAAAAAATAGCATTGGAGAGAAAGCGATTCATGAATGTCTACACCATTTTTACAGGGCTCAACGCCCTTTTGTAGATAATGAAAATGGATGTGCATCAAGAGTACCAGTGTGCAAATTTCTAATAGCAAATGAGTACAGTGCTGGAGAAAAGCACAAGAATACAGACAGGGTGGCCTCAGGCAGCAACATTTTTTTTGTTGGGCTCAATTGACCACAGATGTTGCGGTAGCTAGCTCGCAAAATTACTGGGGCCATCATGCAGGAGATGGAGTAAAAACACATCCTTCAATCTGTGAAACAACTGGAGGGCAAGTAACCAATTACAATACGAGTAGGCCAACCGGCCTAAAGATGGCGCTATTATTCCCTTTACGTTGTTTGTCATTTTACTACATGAGGAAAAACTACGCTCACTAGGAGGTCCTAAACTAGAAGGGATGCAGCTTTTTGGCTATTTTAACTAACCCTAACCTGCTACGTTAATTATTCTAACCTGCTACGTACGTTCTCCTAACCTATTACGAAAAGTCAAATCTGGCAAAAGATTTATTCAATTTAGTCAAAACCCTTCTAGGCGCTGATTTAGCGACTTAGTCGCTCTATTTGGTTAGTTTTTAGATACCTTCGGCGACTTTTATTGGTAAAAGAGTCTAGCGACAAATGCAGCTACTTTTCAGATAGCCTTGGGGGAGTTTTGATAGCTTTAGCGAATTTTCCCAGACAATTATGCCGCAAACGAGAGTGGGAGAAGTTGTCTGTGGAACAGAAATCACAGTAACGGCGCGCACACACAGGCAGAGAATCACAAGGGGGGGGGGGGGGGGGGGGGGGGGGGGGGGGGGGGCGGGAAAGGGGACAAAAAAGCTACCCGGGGAAAATCAGCTGTGCCACAGCAAATTAAATTGGTGCTGTGACGTTGTCGCGGAAAAGGTCAACTAGCGACAAGACAAGGAGCCAATACAGATTCTTACTGAAAAATAGTTGATTTGTTTTATTTTACTAGGCAAGTCAGTTAATTAAGAACAAATTCATATTTACAATGAAGGCCTAGGAACAGTGGCAGAACGACACATTTTTACCTTGTCAGCTCGGGGATTCGATCTGCAACCTTTCGGTTACTGGCCCAACGCACTAACCATTAGGCTACCTACCGCCCCAACTGAAAAATAGTTGGCAACACTGGCTACAATACGAGGTGAACCAAAAATCGTTTAGAAACTCTGTGGTGATACGGCATCATGCTTGACCAGAGTGCAAATAATCAGTTAGCCAAAAAATGGTTTAATATCGTTTGAAAACTGAGCTAGCGGTCTAGCTACTATTGCTCCCTGTCATTTACAGAGCCACGGTTCATCCCCGATTCGGGCGAGCTCTCGAGTACTAGTAACACACGCCACTTTCCTCCATATTGGTTTCAATAGAAAACAAAAGCATCGCTAGCATGCATATTCTGTATGTGTTAGCTAGCTAGTTAATGTAACAAAGCGCAATGTATATAGAAATGCATTCTTATATTTATGTAGTTGGCAAGATACTCGCTGTAGCTAGCTATAATTACATTATTTCCCAACACAAATGTGCAGGTAGCGAAGACTAGCAAGGATAGAATGCAACTCACCTCAAAACGAGTTATTCGAGAGGAAAAACAGTGTCGGTGTTCAAATATTTATATGATTAGCAAAATAATCTGGGTTATAATTTCTTATAAATGTGTTTTAGTTTATTATCAATCAAATATGAGTTTGTGTAAGCTAAATATCGTGTCCGCCCCCTTCGTCTCCGATCTCAAAAATTCTTTGTACACGTGCATCGATTCTACATTGTGTGGATTTCCCAACGTAACCAAAATTATCTCATGTAGGTGTCTCAGATGATTTAGAGATTAGCTAGTCGGTCGATCTGCTCAGTGAGTGTACCAGCGCGGTATCTATCCGCTCCCGCTCGAACATGTTCGATTTTAACACAGCATTTTCTACTAAATGTGTATGATTTCCTCCTGTCCATAATATTTTAGATAATAAAGTCAAAAGTGTCGGCGCTGTAACATTTATCATGAAGGGAAAATGGCGACTGTTTATTTATTTATTTAAAGGCTTTGAGTTTGCCCGGAAACGGAAATTGCGTCTCAATTGATGCCAAGGCATGATTTTAGTAGAATTAGTATTTCTAAATATCGTTCGGAGCGCTCAACTCTGAATAGCTAATGTTAGCTAGCTAATTATTTGTGGCTCTTTCAAAACACATTTTTAAGAAGACGTTTAAAATGTACCCTGACTACATATGAAAGTAACCAGCTAGCCTAGCCCAAGTTGTCATTCCAAAACATGATTCATCAGTTTGTTAGTCTAGCAAGGAAGTATGGGTAAACAAACGTTAGTGTCAGTGACTTTTGAATTATATCAACATTTGTTTTTACAATGTGGCTACAGCCAAATATTTTTTTTTAAACAGGAGTGGTTAGTGGTGGAGGAGTTAAACCTATTGCGTCTCTGTGTTATCAAGACGAGGAGGGTAATCTTGAGGGCAAAGGGCAAGTGGGGATGAATTCCTTCAATCTTCTGTTCCCATGGCTAACAGCAAAGAGAAGCAAAAGACTAACTGCATTTGAGATGTTATCCATGGGTACGTTTTTCACAAAGATTATTGCGGCCCTGAACCGTTGTCCTCATGTGACTGAGTGCTTTAGTGAGCGGTGAGAGGTGCCACCTGTGGAAGAGAAGCATTGGCAGAGTTTTCCCCCTTTGCTGACTCGTTGATATTGATTCTTGCATTTTGTGGTTTCTTCTTTGTTTGGCAGATGTATCATGTGCAGCGTAGCCTACAGAACGATTATTAAGAATCACGAAAATATGTAATTTAGAGCCCGATCGAAATTAGATGTTTGCTTCCAATTTCAATACCTCTTTTACGTAGGCAGCAAAGTAGCCGAGAAATTTTTTTTTAGAGGTGGAACTAAAAACATACTCTTTTTTTTTTTTTTTTACACAGATTGCACTCCAAGGGATTAACAGATACTCTGAATGATGATTAAGAATCACGAAGAAGATGTAAGTTACCCTCATTCTCTTCCCATTTACTCTGACACTTTAATCCACTGTATACTCTGGTAAACAAAACTGTTGTTTGAAAAAAGGATATACAGTAGTGTCGAGCCATCTATGGGAGAATCTCAATTGCATACTCCTCGCCTCCTTATCTAAATCCATTGATGAGAAATCTAAAGGTCCTGCCCCTCTGACCTAATCCTCCAATGGGTTTTGAGAAGGAGGCGAGGAGAGGATGCTCAATTGAGATTGTCCCCATGACATGGACACATCAACACCTTGTTGTATCACTTCCTCCTAGCTTTGCAAGCTGTTGATTCACCAATTTAACTACACAAACTGCCTGCAGCTCCCTCTGTTAGTGAAAGCAGTGTTTTGTTTGTCTCTGCAGGAGTTTGTTGCTGTGCGAGTCCAAGATCCTCGGGTTCAGAATGACGGGTCTTGGAATTCATACGTAGATTTCAAGATATTCCTACACGTGAGTGTCCATTCACTGTCTAAACTTGAGAAAGAAGCAGTTGTCTCAATGAGTGCTTTAGTCCTTATTAGAGCTGTAGATCCCAAGTCATCGGGAAGGGCTAGTTTGACATTTCTTTACTCATTATGTGCATTTGTCATAGTAGTAATTTGTTTTTCCTGGTCCTGACTCATCTATCACCAAATTAACCTACATGTCACTAAAGTGGATGGCCTGTGGGTTGGAATGCTGGAGGTGATGGAAGGATAGATCTTGTACTCTATTCCTAATCATTTTCCTTTTAACAGAACCTGAGACAAAACCTTTGACTTTCAAACGTTTATAAACCAGAAGTGTCATAAGAAAATGCACTAAAATATGAATGTTACAGAAAGTTCTATACATACTTTCCAACCAGCACATGACTCCCACATAATAACTGGTCGTTTTCCATAGCTGTCCATTATCCTCTTCACGCACAGCACAAATGTGATTTGCTGCTGGCTGCTTATCATTTCGGGCGCTAGAGGCACAGCTCAAGGCCAAATTATTTTCAATTCACATTATACACATGACGTTTCCCACTACATCGAAGTTACATTTCTAAATACTAATAAACTCTGTATGATCAACTAGACAAATTACACTATGAATACATTAATATGCTTTACAGAACTCCTCAGAGGTAAACATATTTGTTATAAATTCTACAACGATCATGTGCCTTTTGTTAATCTCTGCAGTTGACTTTGCTCTCGCCATGATGTTTGGCTCATGGTGATGAATAGCTAAACCAGCATCAAACTATTTTGATGTAGACTTATTCTCGAAGCCATAACCAAGTTTTGCACTGGCTAGCTGGAGAAACTGGATGCTTAAAAGTAGACTCGGCGACATGATGCAGAAAGTAAACCGCAGTGGGTCAATTTCCGCCGAAAAAACTAAGAGCGTTGAAGCGCGAGTCTCAACTTGTCCGCTGTTTTGGTTCCCTGGCTACCACACTGTAACAGCATGAAGCGAACCCTTGCACATGCAAGGGTACTGTATGTCACACAGTACTGATACTGTGTGACTGTGAGAGCGAAGTCTTGCATCTCGCTCATCTCAATATCTGCGCTGCTGCTCGTGGCAACGTTATTTTGCTGAGTCTACCTTTAACATTGGACGGCTTTGTTCAAATTGCTTGACAATCTAGTGTTGACTTTGTTCTCTGTAAACACAATGGAATCTTGCAGTTCGTCTTGTCATCCGTCTTACAGGCTCCTGACCAATTCTCCTATTTTGTGTTTTGTTTTTTTACGCTGATTTTAACTTTTATTCTTTTTACGTAATGTCTCGGCCATCATTTCCTACGACCGAAACAGATTCTGGACATCAAAACAGCGATTACTAACCTTGATTTGGATGAACATTTGTACTTGAGTTGGCAGCTCTAGACAATCTGCTTACTCCGGACCAGGCTCTAATCCCTAGACTCAAAAGAGGAAGTGGCGGCAAAAAGAGGCATGTGTGTTTGATGACTCAGCGAAGGTTGTAGTGGGACTACTTGTATGCATCTGTGTACCATCCTTGAAAAGCGGTAACTCTAGCCTTTAGCATAGCATGGATGTCACCGTTAATCCAAGGCTTTTGGTTCGGGTAAGAACACACTAGGGGTGACAACGATTAAATGACATAGGGATGATTAACTTTTAGAAAACATCCCTTACTGAAAAAACTTTTTTAATAATTTTATTTTACAAAATTACACAGAACAAAAATATAAACACTACATGCAACAATTTCTAAGATTTTAATGAGTTATAGTTCATATAAGGAAATCAGTCAATTTAAATAAATCCATACCACAACCATGGGGCACTCTGTTCACAAGCAAACCGCTCGCCCACACAACGCCATACACGTTGTCTGCAATTTGCCCAGTACAGAAACCGGGATTCATGCAAAAAGAGCACACTTCTCCAGCGTGCCAGTGGCCATTGAAGGTGAGCATTTGCCCACTGAAGTTGGTCACAACACCAACCTGCAGTCAGGTCACAGGCAATCCCACAGGTGAAGAAGCAAGATGTGGCGGTCCTGGGCTGCCGTGGTTACACGTGGTCTGCGGTTGTGAGGCCGGTTGGACGTAATGCCAAATTCTCTAAAATGATGTTGATGGCAATTTATGGTAGAGAAATCAACATTAAATTCTCTGGCAACAGCTCCGGTCAGCATGCTAATTGCATGCTCCTTCAACTTGACATCTGTGGCATTGTGTTGTGTGACACAACTTCCCATTTTAGAGTGGCCTGTTTTTGTCCCCAGCACAAGGTGCACCTGTGTAATGATCATGCTGTTTAATCAGCTTCTGACGGGTGTAGCATATCAAGGTGGGATGCTCACTAACAGGGATGTAAAGAAATTTGTGCACAAAATTTGAGAAAAATACTTTTTTTGTGCATATGGAAAATTTCGGGAATCTTTTATTTTAACTCATGAAACATGGGACCAACACTTTACATGTCGTGTTTATTTTTTGTGCAGTTACCACAAAAAACTACCACAGGCCCTGATCATCAACATCATAAAGGGGAAATTAAACAAATACCTAATGCAACAATGCTTTTTGTGTTTAGTAGAAGGAGATATGCATCTTTCAAATGATTTGCCTTGGATATAAAGCGCTCCGCACGCCATGGTCATTAACAAATGTGAAAATGGTAGAGCGAGAGACAGGGAAGCAACAGCGGTGAAGTCGTGTATGGCAATGAGAAGGTGATGAAATGCAAACTTTTTAAGGTGAACTTGTGCTACAGTGGCAGCACAGCTGCAGTGCTGAAAGGGTTGACCCAACCCATTGCTGGCAGGATGGAGTGAGAAAATCACAGCACTGATTTACAGAAATTATTCAATTTGATATGCATTCAATGGTAGAGGATGTGAGCTTCAATACCCTACTGTAGCATTTCTCTATCCTGGTCCTGGGGACCCAAAGGGGTGCACATCTTTGTTTTTGCCCTAGCACTACACACTTGATTCAACTAGTCAACTCATCACCAAGCTAGCTTGACTTGCTATAAAGTTAGAGCAACAAGTTGAGGAAAAAGTAACTAAAGAAAACATGTTTTATTATCACCTGAAACAATATATTTATCCTGTCTTGAATGAAAATTGTTATTTTGCAATCTCCCAAAATAAATGCATTTATAAAATAACTAATGTCCGGGCCATTAGAAATTCTGTTTGGGCTAGTAGGTTTGAGTAAATATATCTAAATCCATGTAAGAACATGCTAATGTAAAAGGTGGCTAGATGTTATTAGCCTGGTTCTGTATGGAATGCATGTACAGTATGGGACACGGGTCAGGTCATTATCAGCACGTAGCGGCGAAGATGTTGTGTGACCAAATCATGTGCTGGTGCCATCAACTGAGAAAGTTGGTGACACCAGTGGGAAAGTTATTGTAAAACCCTGGCTATATGAAACTTTTTTTGTGACAAAACCATCAGATGGAAACCCATTTAACAATTTATTTTTTATTGTTTATTTAAAAGGCTAGAAATACAGCTACCACTGAGGGTTTCTCATTATCTAGGTTTCCATCCAATAGTGACAGATTTATGCAAATATTCTAAAATGTACATAAAATCTGCAAAATCAATTTTTTCCCCCCAGTTTCCTCTTATCCAATTGGTAGTTAGTCTTGTTCCATCGCTGCAACTCATGTACGGACTCGGGAGAGGCGAAGGTCGAGAGCCATGCGTCCTCCGAAACATGACGCAGCCAAGCCGCACTGCTGCTTCACACAATGTCCGCTTAACCCGGAAGCCAGCCGCACCAATGCCGCACCAAACACCGTCCAACTGGCGACTGTGTCAGCGTGCATGTGCCCGGCCCGCCACAGGAATCGCTAGAGCGCGATGGGACATGGACATCCCGGCCGGTCAAACCCTCCCCTAACCCAGCCGCCGCCGCCCCATGGGTCTCCCGGTCGCAGCCGGCTGCGACAGAGCCTGGACTTGAACCAGGATCTCTAGTGCCACAGCTAGCACTGCGATGCAGTGTCTTAGAACACTGCGTCACTTGGGAGGCCCTAACATGTATTTTTTATTCGGTAGGTACGTGGAATTTTATGTGCACTACGGCATCACGCAAAGCCTTATACCCGCAACAAGGACATTTGATAGAAACACATCTCTGGTGGGAAAATGGTGGACATTGTTTTTATGCAGATTTTATGTGCATTTTAGAATATTTGCATAAATCTGTCACTAATTGGATGGAAACCTTGCTAATGAGAAACCCTCAGTGGTAGCTGTATTTCTAGCCTTTACCTTAGCGTGGAGGTCACTGTTAATCTAAGTCTTTTGGTTTGGGTAAGAACGCACAGTCACTGGGGAAGTTGTTGTCTAAGCACTACCTGATAAAAGCAGAATAAGTCCTAGGAGAGACGTTAATATTTTCTAGAGCAGAATGTTATCAATGAGAAGCCATCAGTTCAATGGGTAATGGATTATGGCTCAAGACTAAATGGCTTCTCTGTAGCAGGCTGTGTCTCGTTCTGCGGCAAGACTGGCTGACACTTCAGATTTTGTTAAGTGCTAAATTGTGGTGATTTTGGTTGGGTAATCCTGCTACGTTGTTGTGCACTGTCAACAGCAAATGTACAACAACGACAAAATAATATACACTGAGTATGCCAAACATTAGGAACACCCTCCTATTAGTGAGTTGCACCTCCCCCACCCCCCTTTGCCTTTAGAACAGCCTCAATTCGTCAGGGCATGGACTCCACAAGGTGTCAAGCGTTCCACGGGGATGCTAGCCCATGTTGATGCCAATGCTTCCCACAGTTGTTTCGAGTTGTATGTATGTCATTTGGGTCGTGGACCTTTTCTTGACACACACTGGAAACTTGAGTGTGAAAAACCCAGCAGTGTTGCAGTTCTTCACTCAAACCGGTGCTCCTGGCACCTACTACCATAACCCGTTCAAAGGCATGTAAATGTTTTGCCTTGCCCATTCACTGTCTAAATGGCACACGTACACAATCTGTGTCTCAAAGCCTAAAAATCCTTCTTTAACCTGTCTCCTCCCCTTAATATACACATTGATTTGAAATGGATTTAACAAGTGACATCAATAAGGGATCATAGCTTTCACTTGGATTCACCTGGTCAGTCTATGTCATGGAAAGAGCAGGTGTTCTTAATGTTTTGTATACCCAGTGTAAATGTCAATTTTGTTCTCCAAATAGTTATCAATACTAGGGACAAAGGTGGTTGGGCTAGAGCTGGGACGATAAAGCTAAAATTACTGACACAGACATTGCCCTCTTACCGAAGCAATTTTGTTTAACATTATTTGGTCAACAGTAGTCTTGCTTAGCCGTACCTCAAATTCACGCCTACTTTGAAGGTCAGGAGAATTTTGCATTAGCCGAAACGGCTATAATTGTCTGCTGGAATTTATATTGAATGTTACATTTAAAGAACCCTTCCCCCACATACCCGTAGAAGGGGTGCTGCGTGTTCGTCACTGTTTTCCGACCGGGTGGGACACATTTTGCAGAGTTGTTGCGTGTGCTAGATTGCAACATTGCAGAAGATGGAAGAAAACCTTGAGGAAAAACGTAATTCTGTTTTGCCAGAGGTGTGCTCTATAGACAAAATCAAGTAGGAGGCATTACAACTCCTCTGCTTGAACCAATAACTGTATGGCTTGAACACTTTCTGCCCAAGCAAGGCAGTTGATTGGTTTGACGTGTTGGGAGCCGTCACTGATTTACACCGTGTTTTCTTCCCCTTTTTAGCTACTTTGTGCCATTGACTTCACCAAGCTTTCCAATTAGGGAAGCCTGGTTCTCAATGAGGCTAGGTCAACAGTAATGTGCATTTATCCTACTTCCTGCAATGAAAATATCTGGCCTGTCCTGGTATCGCTGCTGGCTCTCACTCCCTCTCCCCCTTTGTGCACGAAATGAAAGGAGAGATGCATTCTGATAAGCACAAACATATGGAAGTTGAGCAACATTTAAAAAATATAATTGAGACCAAACTCTTTTTAAAACTTTTACTGTTAAAGATACAAGTCTCAGCTTTCGTGAGTATTGTTGTTACTCAATGGTACTCAATATTGAGGAAATACCACCACTTGGCAGAGTATGTAATGGAGATGATGAACGTTTTTGTTTGACATTACAATTACTGTTCGATCAATTACAAGGCTATCCAGCACCAATATCATATTTAGTTAGCAATCTAGCTCATGTGTTTTGAGTTCCCGCTTCTTCAGGTGGGTGAATTATGTCGCATATATCCTAGACCAATATGCCCCAAAAATATGCAGGCATATTGATCTGTAAAGAGCCAAAAATAAATCAGCTCATTCTGAATCCTATTTTGACATGTTGCACATCAAAATATCCATCAATGTTCTCTGAACGTTAGATAAATAGCTAAATTCTTTCATGTCTTACTTGGCACTGGAAAAGGTCAGTCTAGAGCCCTGCCGCTAATGGGAAGTAAAAAGTTGTATTTATCGCTATCGTGCAACATTGATCAATTTATCACAGTGACTTTTTGTCCATATCTCCCATTGGTATTGTCTGTATCCACAGGACATTATGGTGCACCCTCTCTTTTTACTCACAGACCAACAGCAAGGCCTTCACGGCCAAGACGTCATGTGTGCGCCGGCGCTACAGTGAGTTTGTCTGGCTCAAGAAGAGGATGCAGAAGAACACTGGCTTGGTGTAAATCAGCAATGTCCCCCAATCTGCATGGCTTAACTCTTTTGTAGAAAAAAAAATCATTTGAAACTTTTAATGTGAAGCTGTCCTGTTCTGTGAGCTATGGGTTATTCTCTGTCCTATAGACCTGTCCCAGACCTGCCCAGCAAGCCCTTCTTCTCCTCTAGTGGTGAGGACTTCCTTGAGAAGAGGAGGAAAGGCCTGCAGTCCTTTCTGGACAAGTCAGTTCCTCTCCTAAGTTAATAATTAGCTACGACTTCACCATTTCAATTATAGTGCTTGGTTGTTCCCTCTATTGGTCATTATATTGTCACACCTGAAATGAGCACAAAGGGAAAAAAAAAAATTCACATGACTAATCAAATAAAATGAGACCCCAACATTGAGCATGACATTGGCGTACGTTGTTTGTCTTTCTTCAGAGTGTGTAGCATGACAGTGTGTCTGTCAGATAGCCAGCTCCACCTCTTCCTGCAAACCCAACTGCCGGTTGGTCACATCCTGGACTGTGTGCAGGGCCACACCCCCTACACGGTGACAGAGGCCATCCTCACCTACGGCTCATCCAATCAGGGCCGGGTTCCAGAAGAGGACTCGGCCCAGGACCCGAGTCTTACTCCAGTTCCGTATGAGTCCATGGAGAGGTAAGACTGGAGTGTCAACAGATCAAATAGCACAACTGTCCACACAGGCACAAATGAGTTGTAGTGCCCGAATAGACTTGAGTGTGTTCAATAAACACATTGTTTTAGGCCAGTATTCAATCCGGTCCGCATAACTAATTTCCGATTGAGCCAACATCTGCAGCGTTCACTTTGAATGCGATCTCCGCGACCGTGGTAATATTGCCTTTATGGTGCCTATCCGAAAAGGGCCAATTGGATTGAATCTCGGCAGATGCAATGTTTGGTAATAGAATGATGGCACAAACCGCCATTCTGTTACCAATCTTTGCATCTGCACTGTTCTTCAAGTAAAGGGCTTTTTGTGGAAATTGTTAAGTAGTCCTTGTGCATAGAGTTTTATGGTTTGTTTAACTTTACAATCATTGTATTTTTTTTTTTACATACATTTTAAAGTGAAAAATAAGTCTCCGCGTCAATTCATTACCCACACTTGCATTTCAGGTTTTACATGTCAGTATAAAGGTCATGTTGAGTGTTGTTACTTCATGGCCTTCTCGTTCCCCACAGCCGTGTTCCTCATCTACCTACCCTGCAATGTGAAGAGCCCCTCACCCCTGTGAACCTCACCTCCAGTAAGCCAGAGGGCCAATGGACTGAGAAGTTCCTAGCTGACCCCCATGACATAGACGCTGTAGAGTTACAGTTGAGAGAGTTACTCGGTGAGACCCCTTCCTCAGAGGTCACCCAAGAGGACCACGATGTAGTCCAGGTAGAGGCCGTCCTGGAGACACACAGCCCAGTGGAGACTATCTTTAAGTGGGGCGGCCATGAAGACTCTACCCCAGAAAGGCTCGACCATGAGGAGGTGATCCACCACCAAGGGGATTGTCAACAGCTGACTCTTGTGGAAGCGCACTGTGTAAAGGACACCGGCTTGGAGGAGGAGTGTGTAACGGAGGTGAAGAATGAGAGGGTCATTGAGGAGACCCATACAGACATCCCTCCCAAACAGAGTAGCCCAGAGCTAGACATCCATGAGGAAACCCCTCAAGATGGCCTAAGGGAGACAGTTCTAGAGGACCTTAACCCTGCGGAGGAAGCTCAAGAAACAACCTCAGAAGGGGACAGCGACAAAGACACAGTAACAGCCATTGAGCTGGACAGCCAAGGACACACGAATGAGATCAACTCCCACGTAGAGGTGGAAAGTGTTGATGACTTAACCCAAGAGGTAGAAAATTGAGACGTTGCAACCCAAAAGGTAGAAGTCGATGACTCATCTCAAGGTGGAAAGTGGTGATGAGACAACCCAAGGGAAGACTCCCTTCGACATTCAACAAGTAAATAATCAGCTGGACACAACAGAAGCGGTTCACAGTGACGAGGAAATTAATGGAGAGGACGGGGAGAGTCTTGGGAATGGGGAGACTACAACATCCGATGGGAGTAATAAGGAGAACGACAACAAGGACATGAGACAAATGGCTACATGGAGTCAGCTCCTGAGAAGGGACATCACAAAACAGACCACAGAGGCAGAAGAAGTCCTCAAGAACAGACATTCGAAAGCCCGAAACGAACCAAGATCCCTCACATGAAGAAATAACACCTGAGGTACACAATGCTCAGCGGACCAATGGTGTCAAAGTCTGAGAGGGAATTAGTCTAACTCAACCGGCTGTGTTGCCCAAATGGCATTGATGTGGCAAATAATTTGGCAGTTAATTCACATGCCTTCTGAATGCTGTGTGATCCAGAACTATGATGCTGTTAAAATGTGAGTTTGGAGTGGGTGAAAGTTACTCAAGACAACTTATCATGCAATCAACGTTGACTGTGTTTTATTCATAACTTCTGGGGGAAAATAGTGTCATCCTGCATGCGTTCCCTTAGGCATTCTGTGTTGCTTTTGTGGGGCGGTTTCTGGGTTCAGCTTGAACAAACAGGGATGAGTGTCGTTCCACCTAAAAGCACAAGAATTGTGCTGAAATTATTTCTGTAATTAGAAACAAGTTTCATTCCTGAAACATTATTTTGTGGAAATATGATTTGATCTCTGAGAAATAAATGTAGTACCTAACATCCTATTTGAACCATCATTCTTCCTGACAAATGAGTAAAATGTGATCCCCCACACTACACCAATCCCACCCCAATAACCAGTATACAGTATCAGTTCGCTATGTCTGAAATGGCGCTGCGCCTTGTAGTATTGCTTTTTCATATTATGTAACGTCGCTGTTCCTGACTGCAACACCATGTCATCAGTTTGGCTAGTCTCCTGTGTTTATTAAATGGATCGCAACATTTTCTTTGCAACTTTGGGAAGTAAACCAAAAGCTTTTGCTCATGATCATCCTCACAATTCAAGCCAGTCCTTCAGTTTGTTCTTCTCTTGGGCTTAATCTGTGTCCAGGAAATGAACCGTGTGTGTGGTTTATTCCCTTCAGAAAAGGCCTGGATTAGTTAGACCATTCCTGTTGAAAAAGCAAACCATCAGGCTACAGCAGTTCTAATGGTTTCAATGTTATGGTCTAATGGTCTTCAATGGTAAAAGTCCCAAACACACTGTACAGTGTTTTGCAATGTTGGGGATGTTTGTTCTCATATTCAGCATTTTAACAGTGCATTAGTTTATTTAAGTGGCATAGCAGTTGTTTGAAGTACCCCTTTTATGTTATGTAGATGATTACCATAGTTTTTTTCACTTAGGTAGTTCATACAAGGACGTACAAGGGCAATATGCCAACCTAAAAATAGTCAAAAACAAACTAGGAATGCACCTATTGATGACAATATTTCTGTGGAATATAATTTTTCTTGGAAATAAAATGTTAGTGCCCTCCACTAATATTGGCACCCTTGGTAAATATGAGCAAAACGGGCTGTGAAATGTCTGCCTTTCAAAATATTCACAAAAATATAAGTAAAATTATTGAAATAAATAACTATTTTACTCTGCAACATATGTCACAATTATTGGCACCCCTAGAAATTCTTATGAGTAAAATGTAACTGAAGTTTAAAGCAACTGGAGATGTTAACAATCGGCCTGGAAGAGGACGCATGTCTATATTTACCCCACATACAGTGAGGAGGATGGTTTGAGTGGCCAAAAAAATCTACAAGGTTCACAGCTGGAGAATTGCAGATGTTAATTGGGTCTTGGGGTCAGAAATTCTCCAAAACCACGATCAGACGCCACCTACATAACCACAAATTGTTTGGGAGGGTTGCCATAAAAAAAAGCCTTTGCTGTCATCAAACAACAAACTCAAGCGCGTACAGTTTGCTAGAGGCGTCACTACAGACCCTGGTTTGATCCCGGGCTGTATCCCAACCGGCCATGATCAGGAGTCCCATAGGGCGGCGCACAATTGGCCCAGCGTCATCCGGGCTAGGGGAGGTTTTGGCCGGGGTAGGCCATCATTGTAAAATAAGAATTTGTTCTTAACTGACTTACCTAGTTAAATAAATGTTAAATGTAAAAAATATTAAATCAAAACCTGACTGCCTCTGCTAGAAAGCTTAAACTGGGCCGTGGTTGGATCTTCCAGCAGGACAATGATCCAAAGCACACCTCAAAATCAACACAAAAAGGTTCACTGACCACAGAATCAAGGTTTTGCCGTGGCCATCCCAGTCCCCAACCTAAACTCTATAGAAAACCTTGTCGGGTGAGCTGAAGAGGAGAGTCCACAAGCGTGGACCTCGGAATCTGAAGGATCTGGAGAGATTCTGATCCCTTGTCATGTGTTCTCCAACCTCATTATGCATTATAGGAGAAGACTCAGAGCTGTTATCTTGTCAAAGGGAGGTTGCACAAACTATTGAATGAAGGGGTTCCAATAATTGCGGGACACATATTTCAGAAAAAAATTTGTTTCATGAATTTATTTTCTTATTTTCAATTATTTTACTTTAATTAAAGGTTAGATTTTTGTGAATATTTTCAATGAAAGACCAAGAGGATAAACAAAGAAAAACATTTCAAAGCCCGTTTTGCTCATATTTAACAAGGGGGGCCAATATTAGTGGAGGGCACTGTAGTTTTTTAGTGGAGGGCACTGTAGAGTCTATTTTAGTGCATGACATTTACAGACATTTATATTACTCAGCACCTCGCCTAAATAGGTGTTTCTTTCGCTTCCAGACATTTATATTGCCATAGACTTTCATATGCACAGTCAAACAAGTTCTTATGTACATCATATTGTGGAATTTAAATATCTAACAAAATATTTTTACAAGTTCAACAATAAAAAATACAAAGTTTTCTTATTGCAAATGATCAGGTATTTCAATTTCAAACTCTTCATTGAAAAATAATGAATTGCACAAGGGAGCATGCCTGACCCCTTGTGGCCTACATATATATTTGAAGTCAGCATCAAAATAACAAGCACTGTAGCCTCAGACACAAGGCTGTTGAAGGCACCAGTTGGTATGCTTCAAAATATGGAATAGACAGCCCCTCAGTTCACCAGAGGTGAGGATTTCCTATTTTTGTCACAGGGGCATAATGTTTCCTCAATGTCTGGCAATTTCCATTCACACACATGGGCACAAATACATTGGAAACAATTGAACAGAGGAAACCTTTTTGCGACATCAGAATTATCCAGAATTTGATGTGTACACCAAACGCCTCAGAAGAACCATGGTAATGTAATTTATGCAGGGTAATGAAGCATATCTTTACAAAAACAACAACAAAAATGACACTAACAGCATTACACTATATTACGAAATAATAAAAAAGGTCAATCTGTCATCCATCTCGAACTGTTCAGTGTTGGGGATTGGGAATGTAGTCAGTCACATCACTCAACTGTGGAAGTAAGGCACAGTACAAAGATAAACTGTCAGAGAGAAACATAGTCAAATCAAATGTATTTATAAAGCCCTTCTTACATCAGCTGATATCTCAAAGTGCTGTACAGAAACCCAGCCTAAAACCCCAAACAGCAAGCAATGCAGGTGTAGAAGCACGGTGGCTAGGAAAAACTCCCTAGAAAGGCCAAAACCTAGGAAGAAACCTAGAGAGGAACCAGACTATGAGCCAGTCCTCTCCTGGCTGTGCCGGGTGGAGATTATAACAGAACATGGCCAAGATGTTCAAATGTTCATAGATGACCAGCAGGGTCAAATAACATATTTCCTGTAGTAGTGCAGTATGATACTGTATGCTTTATCTGGCGTATAGTTAATATCACTATGGAGTCATATTTCCCAATTCAATTATGTCAATGGTGCTATAATTAAGCATTACTGAGCATATCAGTGTCGCTTATAATGCTGATAAAATTTCACACCTTGGGTCTATGCAGTAATTGCAGTTCTACTTTCAGCCACCAGATGTCTTAAATGGCCAGTCCACCGCTATGAATATACACCTCTCCTGCTATTTCAATGGTTATCTCAATGGGTGTCAGGAGGCCTGTAAGGTACATTAGCCCATTATATCAGTCTGTAATCGTAACAATATGAGAGTGCTCCAGTACCTCTTGGGAGCTCAGAGGATGTAGGCAAGGTGGAGGAAGTCTTTAGGGACAATGCCGACGGTACCGTTTAGCTCTCCGACCCACCAGCCATTGATGTTATACTCCTGGAACAGAGCGACACAAGCAGGGTAAGGAGGAGGAACAAGCACAACGATGCACAGTAGACCATAGGAGAATCTCAATTGCATTCTCCTCGCGTCCTCTCTCCTTTCCTCACCGCCTCCTCAAAATCCACTGGAGAAAGCCAGGAGGAGGTCCATTCCCTCTGACCTTCTCCTCCAGTGGGTTTTGAGGAGAGAACATGAGGAGTATGCAAATGTGATTCTCCCTGTGTCATCATAGGTTTATAACAGAATTTAGCATTGCCTCAAAATGGCTCTTGATACCTCGTGTTGTCATTATTGGGGTACAGCATCTGAAACCCCAAGGCTAGCTTATATCGATCAATCCATTTGTATGGGGTTTACATTTATAATGCATGTTTGTCAAATCTTTGCCCCCTCTCCTGGCTGTCTCTCTGGGCACTGCTGTGATAGATACCACATCCTCTAATAGAGAGAGCTTTGACACCTCACTACAGAGCCAGAGGAATGAGAAACAGACCTACTCCTAATGTCCGGTGGCTGGACAGAGATGATGTATAGACCAGTTAGAGCTCACTGAGCAGAGTGATGGCCCAGGCCTGACATGTTCTTAGAGCAAGTGAATGTAGCTATGATAAGCAGGTTATCCATCCAGATGTGGCGAACAGAGAGAACATTTTCATTCGGTCTGCTCGCCCACACAGAGCCCTGATTCAATGGAATGACAGGGTAAATGAAGGTGGAGTACTCCACTCACAATGGCTAATTAATGTGCTTGCTGATTTTAAGACAACTGAAGCAAGTATACACATTTTCTTCTGGAAAGGTACGTGTTCTATTACCTGTGTGCATTTCTAAAACATGGCCCTAATATCTGAAGTCATAAAAACAAGTTTTCTTGTGGAAATCTAGCTTGAATAGTAATCTATAAAAGGAGAGAAACAGACAGATTGGGGCATCAGAGAGTAGGAACGAAACAGTTTCTCTCCCACGGGGCTGTCGCAGATCCATTCCTCCAACCACAGTGACAGAAAGTTGTATTTATCTCCCTGGCCCATCTGTGCAGCCAGACAGTCCAACGTCCTCCCTGAGAAAGCTCTTTTTGATTATCAGCGCCGCCATTTTAATACAACAGCTACATCGCCACAGTGTTCCAATGGCAGCGAAGGTCTGTCAAGCGTGCCAACTCCATCTTCTTCGCTGCTTACTACGGGTTCATCCAGAGTACGCCTGCTGGAAGGGGAGGTCTCGTATAGAAAGAAGCACAGGGAGTAAATGTATTCTTATGACAATGCCCTAACTTCAATCTCTCCTACCTCCTACAGATTTCCCCCCTTTAATTTGGTGTAATGCGTATCTGAATTTTGGATAGAATGATCTTTAATTCTCAGGAGAAAATACAGTGGGGTTATGGATAACACCTTTCTGTTGGCACCAAGGTGCCATGCCATTTCCATACCGAGACATTGTTCTTCAATTTTAAAATAATCAAGAGGCCCTTCATGACAGTCTGGGATGTTTTCTGTGCAGTGGTGGACTTACTGTTAGGCAGAAGAAGAATTTCCCTCATGCCTCACATCATCAGGGGCCTCATGAACTGGGCATAATAAAACCCCAAAATACTAGTAACAAAATATATATTTTTTTTATCTCATAACAGCTGCCTATGAATGACATGAATGATTGATTGAGATATGTTGATGTAAGTTACATTAAGAAAGAGGAGGCTGGTGGGAGGAGCTACAGGAGGACAGATGGAATGAATGAAATGTTACCAAACACATCAAACACATGGAAACAACGTGTTTGACTCCGTTCCATTGACTCCAATACAGCCATTACAATGAGCTGTCCTCCTATAGCTCCTCCCACCAGCCTCCTCTGGTTAAGCTAGATAAAACAGGACTCACACAGCTCAGCAGTTGTATAGCCTGTATAGCCTACTATAGCCTATACCTCAGTCATGAGCAAAATAATACAATTGATTTAGGCTACAATAATTATTATTACATGAATTATTGCATGCTAAATGTTTCTGATCGGTGATAGATGAGCAAACAAATAAATTAACTACCACCTCCACTTATTTGCCCAGCCAGAGAGCAACTAACCAAATATACAGATGGAGATTCAGTGAAACGAAATCCCATTGATTATCAGACAAATCGGGAGTAGGCCAGGCTACAACGCGAGTGAATAGCAAAATCCACTTGTTAAACTACATAACATGCTAGCAGAATGTTCTGATCATTATATATAACAGAATAAAGACAACACTTCAACATAGCTAACATTTTCCCAGGGTATTTGTAGGCTCACCAAATATGCAAACAGAGATTCGGGGGAAACAAAAATCTGACACTAATTGACTTATCAAGAAGACGAGTCCCCCACGCTTGTCTCAAAGCAGGCGATGGCGCTTTGCCAATCAAAACAGTGCTGACATTTTCATCTAGTTGATCACACACGGGTATTACCTTAATTTTAGTATAACGATTGGATATGACTTTGGGAGTTTCAGTAGGCCAATAAGCAACAATTTGATGCATGCCTTCAATTGTATTAGCCTACTTTATCCCAATTCTTCCAATATTGAGTTTACCTCTCCTCACTTTTCTAAGACAATGGCTGTTTCCTTTTCTCCTCACTCCGCCCGCCTCTGTGGCATTGTTCTCAACACCACTTTAAATCAATAGGCCGATTTTTCTAGAAATCTGTATTTTTTTCCGGTTCGGCCTTACATTTCTGTAATGTTGGATCGGGCTCAGACTCTGCCTGGGGCCTCCAAATCACTAAGTCTGCCCGTGTTTGAGTGCCCTGAATGCGTATCATATCAGCTACTGTGTGTTGGGAGGAGGTGAGTGAGGACAAAACAGCGCCATATTGTGGCGGTGCTTTGACTCGTTGACCTCCCTGTGACTCCTTCACTGAGAGGGAGCAAATGAACGTGGGCAGAGCTAGCTAAGAAAGAGAGGGAGTGAGCAAGTTGCCATGACAACACCTGCAGTACACCAGCAGCATCGTTTATTTACCACTCAAGGGTCTGGCTAATGGTGGCAGGAGGACAGATTGACTGCTAACGATGCCTGAAGAGGGAGAAGGTTGGTTTGACTGTCTCTCATGCAGGAGAAGGAGCACTTTGTATGCCTGCCAGGTCACCGTGACAGCTACATTACCCTATTCCCTAACTCCTCATCGAGCTATGCATTCACTCCTTTTGTAGAACATCAGGTTCTGCTCACGTTCCATAGTCATATTCTGTCTTTTTACTATTTCTCTTGATGTATAAACTACACATAGACAAGGACGCGCAAGCAAACACACATTCACACACGTAGACGCACACAGACACGTACAGTACACTCACACTCACGGACACACACGTACGCAGAAGGATTGCTAATAAGACTGACACATGAGGCATCTGCCCTCCGCTACCAGCTGACTGAAACAGGCCTTGGGCGTGATGGAGCACAGGAAGTCTCTCATTGCCCTGCCGCTGAACCCGCCGCCTGGGTGTTACAATCTCTCCCTCCTCACCGCCACCCTCCATCTCCCTCCCTTCTTTCTCTCTCTAGCTACCTCTCCCTCTCTCTGTTTCGCTCTCATCCACAAGGAAAGTCATGAGGCACACACTGCAGTGCTGCGTCTCTCTCCACTAGTCACCCTAACAAAGAAACAGACACCTCTTACAAACCGCAACTCCTGATCTATTCAACACCATATCTAGTCGAAGCATTTTGCTCACACATGTGGACTGGACTGCCTTAGGTGTTCTGGAAATATGTACAGACACGTATCCGACCATTGTGGTGGGAAAAAGTATACTTATTTTGACAGATATGAATATTCAAAATAAATTCTAGCAATGCCTGTTTAGAGATTTGGACACATTGTTTTTTAGGGTTGGTGATTTCTTTGTAAAAGTCTTTAAAATGTTTTGATCCCAGTAATAAACACTAAACATCTTGTAATTTAATCAATGAGATGGATTCAAAGTCGAGAGATGACTGCGCATCAGAGCCGTCTAAAATATGAAGGAACAAATAAAAAATAAATGAAAAGAAGCAAGCCGCTTCTCTTCTAAGGCCGTTTTGGGATTACAGGATGGCTCTTTAACTTAATAGCAATTTAAAGTGGATTTGTGTATGCCACTGAGTGTCTGTAATGATAGCTGTTTACGCCGCCCCTCATTTATAATAATTAGGCAGAATGGATAGGGGTTGCTCAGGCACAGTTCTGGCCTATTGGCTGGGCCTGAATAATGACCTTACTGTAGTTGACCGGTAGATGACCGCGGCCTCCTACATGACCCCAAACCCCAGACTCTGCTCTCTCTCCCCCTGCTACTTTGGGTGGTAAATAAGATGTCTTTCCCTGTCTATAGCCACAAAAGCAGCGAGGGACTTTAAAGGGATGTGTGACAGAGAAAATTATATATAAGGGGGTGGGGGGTCACACAAAGGGATAAAAGGTTCTTCCTTTGTCTCTTTCTTGCTTGACTTTTCCCATCTGATTGTTTTTCCTCCCTCTCCCGTTTCTTCCACCACATTCACATGGTGGGACCTACGGGCAATGGGCCAACTGGGGTTGCCATGGGTTTGAGGCAGTTGAGGATATGAGAATATGGCCCTATGGAAATAAGATACTCCCATATTTCCTACACTAATAAAATACAATTTAATACAAACGAATACAACTTAGGTAGGCTACAATTCCATGTATATAGCCTCGCTATTGTTATTTTACTGCTGCTCTTTAATTATTTGTTACATTTATTTTTTGTTTTTTTAGGTATTTTTCTTAAAACTGCAATTTTGGTTAAGAGCTTGTAAGTAAGCATTTCACTGTACGGTCTACACCTGTTGTATTCGGCGCATGTGTCAAATACAATTTGATTTGATTAATTTTCTCTAAATTTATAACAAGATAGATGTAATGAGAATAATCAAATCAGTTAGTTCTGCTTTAATTGCATTAATAAGGGCTTTTAATTAATTTAATCAATTCTAAATTGTGTTTGTGTTTTTTCCTCTAGCTGCAAACTTCAACATAATTGATAGCCATTTACTTAGGGTAAAGTTCATGTTGATTTAAGAGTGGGACATAGCCTACTAGCGTAAATCAGTCTCCGAGTGTGTGTGTTGTCAACTGTGAAACATTCTCAGTATTATTAGTTAGTTTCGCACTGAAGTCAGCCACTAGATGTCACCAGTGTCCATGTTCTTGATGGCGCTAACGAGCCATTGAAGACTGGAGGAGGCCGGCATGGAACAGTCGTCTCTCTCTCTCGCTCTCCAATTTCAATTTATGGGCTTTGTTGGCATAGGGAACATATGTTAACATTGCCAAAGCAAGTGAAATAGATAATAAACAATTAACTGTAAACATTACACTTACAAAAGTTCCAAAAATAATAAAGGCATTCCAAATGTCATATTATGTATATATACAGTCTTGTAATGATGTGCAAATAGTTAAAGTACAAAAGGGAAAATATATAAACATAACTATAGGTTGTATTTACAATGGTGTTTGGTCACAAATCTTGCTGCTGTGATTGCACACAGGTCACAAATCTTGCTGTTGTGATTGCACACTATGGTATTTCACCCAATAGATATGTCAGTTTATCAAAATTGGATTTGTTCTAGAATTCTTTGTGGGTCTGTGTAATCTGAGGTGTCTCTAATATGGTCATACATTTGGCAGGAGGTTAGGAAGTGTTCACATAGCCTGTCTTCTCTTGACAGCCAGGTCTGCCTTTGACGGCCTTTCTCAATAGTAAGGCTATGCTCACTGAGTCTGCACATAGTCAAAGATTTCCTTCATTTTGGGTCAGTCACAGTGGTCAGGTATTCTGCCACTGTGTATTCTCTGTTTAGGGCCAAATAGCATTCTAGTTTGCTCTGTTTTTTGTAAATTCTTTCCAATGTGTCAAGTAATTATCTTTTTGTTTTCTCATGGTTTGGTTGGGTCTAATTGTGTTGCTTTTCTGGGGCTCAGTGGGGTCTGTTTGTGAACAGAGCCCCAGGACCAGCTTGCTTAGGGGCTCTTCTCCAGGTTAATTTCTCTGTAGGTGATGGTTTTGTTATGGAAGGCTTGGGAATCAGTTCCTTTTAGGTGGTTGTAGAATTTAACGGCTCTTTTCTGGATTTTGATAATTAGGTATCGGCCTAATTCTGCTCTGCATGCATTATTTGGTGTTTTACATTGTACACTGAGGATATTTTTGCAGAATTCTGCATGCAGTCTCAATTTGGTGTTTGTCCCATTTTGTGAATTCTTGGTTGGTGAGCGGACCCCAGACAACAAAACCATAAAGGGCAATGGGTTCTATAACTGATTCAAGTATTTATAGCCAGATCCTAATTGGTATGTTGAATTTTATGTTCCTTTTGATGGCATAGAAGGCCCTTCTTGCCTTGTCTCTCAGATTGTTCACAGCTTTGTGGAAGTTACCTGTGGTGCTGATGTTTAGGCCGAGGTATTTATAGTTTTTTGTGTGCTCTAGGGCAACGGTGTCTAGATGGAATTTGTATTTGTGGTCCTGGCAACTTGACCTTTTTGGAACACCATTATTTTTGTCTTACTGAGATTTACTGTCAGGGCCCAGGTCTGACAGAATGAGTGCAGAAGATCTAGGTGCTGCTATAGGCCCTCCTTGGTTGGCGACAAGGAGGGCCTCTCTCCCGCCCCCTAGCTCTCTCTCTCTCTGCTTGTGAGGTGCACGCCCCGGGTGGACAGAGCAGAGTGGGGAAGAGAGATCAGAGAGAGGGGTGGAGAGAGAGAGAGAGAGAGAGAGAGAGAGAGGGAGCAGAGAGATGGCAGTGTTTGCTAGAGTTTAAAGGAGCCTGGATGGGTTTACATCGTAAATCTCTCCCCACTCCAACCCTGCCGTTCTACAAGAGTGCCTCTGGGAATACCGGAATGTGGCAGCTGACCTGTGGAGCTGTGTCTTTTGATTCCAGCTAGCTACATAAATTATAGTCCTGGAATGCAGGACAACCCAATGGAGTAGTGAGAAACATGCTTAGGAGTCAATATAAGCAATACGGATGTTAGGAGAGCAAAGATTTACTAATTGCAGACATTTTGTCAGCAAATTCATGATGTATTGTACATGTACAATAAACAGGCTCAACCTGTCAGTTCTGCATAATGAGAACTCAAAACAGTTAGCATTTTTATATGAATAAGTAGGCTCTATCCAGTAGTTAGTATAGTATATCCAAAAATGATATAAAAATGGTAAAGTGTAAAATAGTATGGATCTTTATCAGAAAAATCTATAACATAAAAAAATCCCACGCTCTAAAATGTCTTTGCAAAGCCAAAAGCTATAGAAGACAGTGCAAGCTCTCAGCAGTAAAAGGCCAGTGCAAAGACAAGATAGTTGCTATGTGTTTCTTTGTGGACGGGAGACTGGGAACCAAGTTCATCATCCGTGAAACCAGCGGCAGACTCTGCCAGATTAATGTAGTAAAACGAATGGAATGAATACGAGCTGTGGCTTTACTCATTTATTTACTTTCCCACTGACACACACACACACACACACACACACACACACACACACACACACACACACACACACACACACACACACACACACACACACACACACACACACACACAATCCCCTCTCATATACACACAGAACAACCCCCCCCCCCCCAAAAAAACAGCAAAAATGCACCTCTTTACAGTAAGTTCTCGCTAGATCAATAATGATTGATGGGGGCTCTTTGTATAATCGTCATGTTCTACTCAGTTCACAGCCATACGACACAGCGCCTGTGGCTAGCCCCTAGCCTGGTCTGCACCCCGGTAGTCAATCAAATCGCAGCTTAAAAATAACAGTTTGTTAGCACCATTGATTTAGCACTTAGAGCGTGTCCTTTATACCTTGTAATTATGGTCAGTGTTGACATAGAGCCCATACACTCAGCCTCCCCCCAACACCCTAAGCCTCTGTTCAGGAGAATTTATGGGTCTTAGTTTTATATGGCCATTTTATGTCTGTGTTCCCCAGTTAGAGCAAGGCTTGAGCTGCAGCCAAGGGCCTGTATTTCATTCGTCGAGGTCAGTGTTCCAAGGAAACCCCCGTTCAACTAAATAGTCTGCTCCACTGTTGAACCAGGGGGAACAGGGATTCCCCTCCCTTAAGGCTCATTAAAACACACGATTGCCATGTAGTGTCCTAATCATGTCATTAATGTCATCCATGAGGGAAATATGATACAAGGTTATGACTCTGAATGGGGCACGTGTGGACTCATGTCGCACTAAACCAAAACCTTCCATTCAGAAACAGACAGGAAGGAATCGCCTCTAAACGAATTACAATGAGGCCCTCACTTTTAATCCATTAAGGGACTGTTAGAATGCTCTGTTAGAATGCTCTGTTAGAATGCTCTGTTAGAATGCTCTGTTAGAATGCTCTGTTAGAATGCTCTGTTAGAATGCTCTGTTAGAATGCTCTGTTAAAATGCTCTGTTAGAATGCTCTGTTAGAATGCTCTGTTAAAATGCTCTGTTAGAATGCTCTGTAGACTCTCATGTTATTATGAAGACTAAGGGGAAAAGCTTGACAAAACAAGAGTAATCTGTGTCACGAAAGCTGTGTACCAGACAGTACAGCTACAACCAACCAAGAGTTGGTCTGTTACAGTGAAAGGTAGGTAGCCCAACACCTACACCGAAAGGTAATACTGTAGAACTCTGGTAACGTCTTCCTGATAGGTAACGTCTTCCTGATACACCTCCAATAGATTCAGAGCAGGTGGCTTTATTCTTCTTCTATGAAACATGTAATGGGTTGTTTAGACATTCCCCTATAAACTAGTACCCATAGGGCTCTATTTTCGGCTGGTGTTAAAACACGCTCGTTGGCAATTTCAACCTGTTAAAGCCAGTGCTCTGCTATTTTACAACCCTTGCACCGGGATTGGTAGTTTACCTGTCATATATCAGCTCGCTTGCGCTGAGGTGGGAGGCGTGGCAATATCTGAGGTGTGTGCTTAAAACGGGCCAAAGTGTCAATTTCAGGAAGTGTTTGGTGGGGATATTTAAGACCAAACAAAGGCTGGTCTTAGAGGTAACATGTTGGTTATGGTAAGGATTTTGTCCTGCGGAAGTGCTACCTATCTACCCGTGACGCACAGTGCCCATATGCTCATGGAAAAAGAGAGATGTGCTTTTTGTGCCGGTAACCCTCGTATATATATTTAAAAAAGATATATATATTCGCATCATTTGTTGAAAAATCAAGCATAGCCTCCCCTCAATGAAGGCTGTTTTTTTTTGTCCTGCCCAATGCATTCACCAAGTAGGCCTACTAGTAGCCAAGCCTATCAATAAAGGCTTTGGCTCCTGAGACTGCTTTGACATAAATCACCAAAGCTTTATTAAAGGCCCAATGCAGACATATTTATATCAATATCAAATCATTTTTGGGTAATAGTTTTCCATTAAAATGGACAAAAATAGCTTTTTAGCAAAATAAACGACACTCTATATATATATGATATATATATATATATATATATATATTTATATATATTTATATATATATGCAAAAGTATGTGGACCCCCTTTCAAATTAGTGGATTTGGCTGTTTCAGCCACAACGTTGCTGACAGGTGTATAAAATCAAGCATACAGCCATGCATTCTCCATAGACAAACATTGGCAGTAGAATGGCCTTACTGAAGAGCTCAGTGACATTCAACGTGGCACCGTCATAGGATGCCACCTTTCCAACAAGTCAGTTCGTCAAATTTCTGCCCTGCTACAGCCACCCAGGTCAACTGTAAGTGCTGTTATTGAGAAACAGCGGCTCAGCCGCAAAGTGGTAGGCCACACAAGCTCACAGAACGGGACCGCTGAGGCGTTAAAAAATCATTTATCCTCTGTTGCAACACTCACTAGCAATATCAGCAACGTTTGCCGGGAGCTTCATGAAATGGGTTTCCATGGCTGAGCAGCCACACACAAGCCTAAGGTCACCATGCGCAATACCAAGCTTCGGCTGGAGTGGTGTAAACCTCACCGCCATTGGACTCTGGAGCAGTGGAAACGCGTTCTATGGAGTGATGAATCACGCGTCACCATCTAGCAGTCCAACGGACAAATCTGGATTTTGCCTGATGCCAGGAGAACGCTACCTGCCCCAATGTATAGTGCCAACTGTAAAGTTTGGTGGAGGAGAAATAATGGCCCGGGGCTGTTTTTCATGGTCCGGGCTATGGCCCCTTAGTTCCAGTGAAGGGAAATCTTAACGCTACAGCGTACAATGACATTTTAGATGATTCTGTGCTTACAACTTTGTGGCAACAGTTTGGGGAAGGCCCTTTCCTGTTTCCGCATGACAATGCCCCCATGCACAAAGCGAGGTCCATACAGAAATGGTTTGTCGAGATCAGTGTGGGAGAACTTGACTGGCCTGCACAGAGCCCTGACCTCAACCCTATCGAACACCTTCGAGATGAATTGGAACACCGACTGCGAGCCAGGCCTAAATGCCCAACATCAGTGCCTGACCTCAACGATTATTTTGTGGCTGAATGGAAGCAAGTCCCTGCAGCAATGTTCTAACATCTAGTGGAAAACCTTCCCAGAAGAGTGGAGGCTGTTATAACAGCAAAGGGGGGACCAACTCCATTTTAATGCTCATGATTTTGAAATGAGATGTTCGACGAGCAGGTGTCCACATACTTTTGGTCATGTAGTGTATTTCTCAAGGAAGAATTTTGCCAGGACTGTCTGGGAGTGGTCTGAGTTGGGAGGGAAAACAAACTAGCTCTTATTGGCAGAATAGGTTTGGAACTCTCTTTGTTATTGGTCTATTAACAAATTCACAGCCTGGCGATGTCACCAGCCCATGCAACTCACGCTGATTAGACGTTCCTGTATAGGTCGTATTTTCAACCAGCAACTATCAGGAAATAACACTGATCCATTTTTTTCTCTCACACTTTTACAGTGTTAGTTTAATCACCTGTTGTACAATAGCATACAAAACAAAGGAGAAATATAATTTTGACTGCACTGGGCCTTTAAAAGATTAAGTTTGGGAGCAGAAAAACAGTGAGCTGACATCCCATTTTTTGTTGTAGCCTATGATTGAACATTATTTTAGCCATTATTTCATTTCTCTTGTTCAAATATCCATCCCCATTTCCATAGAGCACCTCTCATCTGGTTACCAAAGACCGGCTGCTCCAAACATATTTAAATTATTCAGTCATATAATGTCATATCAACCTTTGGCCTACGCTATATCTTGCTTATTGAGAACGTGCCTCACACATACAGTACCATTGACGAGAGCATAGTATTTTTTATTTGAGGAGAAGTGCGATGCGTAAAGACATGTAGGCTTACACTCGTTGAAGCCAATTATAACGTTGACTGCCGACACTCCAAACATTTCGAGAAAAAACTGGATGTTTTTTAAACTTTTGCTATTACTTTTTACTGTAGCTTATGCTATTTAATAAACTGTAGTATCAATCCACAATATACTGGGATTAGAATATTTCTGTGCCCCCAGCCGAATTGGAGTTGATGACAACGCAAAGACCGTCAATAACCTACAGAACTTGAGACAGCAGCATGCGGTATTAAGTCATGGCGCGTTGATTGGCCAGTGCGTGGCCAAGCCCTCCTCACACCTAAAATGTATTTATTCATATAAACCCAGCCCTTTCGCGCCACAGCCAGCTATGAATATAGCAACAAATATTTCGGACACACCCCCTCTCCTAGATGTACCATTGTGTTAGGTTTGTTAAAGAAACTTCTTTGTCTGACACTGCAGAGGAGACCACCTTGCTCAACTAAGAGTTCATTAACTATTCCACTGGAAGACTGCAAATGATCCATAACTCTTTCCACAACATGTCAAATAGTACCGCTTATGCATACTGTTAAAAAACAGGATATATGATGACACACAAATCCAAGCCTTCCAATACTGCTTCAATCTGCAAACAAGGTCCTGAAAAGCTTAGAGGACGGCAATGCCCAAATTGCAACACATTGATTTCCAGTAGAGTGGCTGTAACACGTAGATATACTGCATGTTTCTACACAATGGCCATAAAGCACAGGGAAATAGATTGAGGGAAAAGAGCTGAGATGCAGGATGCTTCACCTGCAGTTTGTGTTCAACACAGCAGGGGTTTTGCATGGCTGCTCTCTCAATTAACCCTCATGATACAGATACAGACTCAGTAATGAACCCCAATCCCATTATAGAAGATCTGATGGGCATTTCTCCCCCAGTGGCTCAAGGATAGAGACAATGGAGGGGTTGGAATAGAATAGAATTGATTAGAATAGAATAAAACAGAATTGTTTAAAATAGAATAGAATCTACACGTAACTACCTAAATAAAGGAAACACCATGAATTGTCTTAATAAGGCGTGGGGCCACCACGAGCCAGAACAGTTTGGCACCTTGGCATGGATTCTACAAGGCACCTTGGCATGGATTCTACAAGTTTCTGGAAGACTATTGGAGCGATGCAACATCATTCTTGCACAAGAAACTCCATAATTTGGTGTTTTGTGGATGGTGGCGGAAAACACTGTCTCTGCAAACGCTTCAGAATCTCCCATAAGTGTTCAAATGGGTTGAGATCTGTTGAGTGAAGCAGTCATGGCATATGGTTTACATAGTTTTTATGCTCATCAAAACATTCAGTGACCGCTCGTGCCCTTTCAATGGGGGTATTGTTTTCCTATGGGAGCATGGCCATAGTAGGCAAAATAATGACCCTAAGCATGGTGGGATACCAGTTGCTTAATTAACTCAGAAACCACACCTGTGTGGAAGCATCTGCTTTCACTATACTTTCTAGCCCTTGTTTACTCAAGTGTTTCCATTATTTTTGGTAATTACCTGTATATAGCATGTTGATGAAGTGCATGAAGGAACTGTGACTGGCGTTGTTGATGCTGACCTTACTGACGATGTAGATGAGGTCACCTCTTTGGAAGGCCAGCTCGTCAGGCTCGTCTGCCTCACAGTCCCACAAGCCCTGGTAGTAATTGGCATAGTCTATGGACCAAACTGAGCAAAAACACACAATGCTGTTACCCAAAATATTACACTTGAATCGAAAGTCTAAATATCAAAACACTTTGAATAACTTGAATAGTGAGTACTACCCCTATCAATAACTATAATTATCTGAAAGACACACCTACACACCCCCTCTCTAGAACAGCAGCTTGCTGATATCGTACGTCCTTCTTGCCCTCATCTATCTTGTATTAACATAAACAGCTGGCAAATTCTGACAAAGATGACTTTGCGAAAGAGGAAAAGTTGATACAGATCATTGAAGGGTCATCCAAAATGTTTTTTTGTTTGTTTTTAACTTTTTCCTATTTTTCTGGTCAGTGAATGCTGTGAGTGGGATTCAGACCTGGTTTCGTGCTCTTCTCACTGATCTCCTCAATGGATCCTGGAAAGTCATCCTCTGGAAAACAGAATGAAAACAAAAGAGGTGAGACATTTTAAAAAACTTTCCTAAAACAAAATCATGCACTTTCTGTGTTGTGGAGATGTAGGGTACAGCCTGTCTTCCCACCACCTCCCTTGGCCCTCCAGTGCCTTTTAAGAAAATCTGAGAGCAACCAAAGAAGGGGAGAGAGATTTATTGGTGATAGGGTGAGAAAGTGGAAAAAAAAGAGACTGTCATTCGATACACCATCTGTGGTCAGGGTCTACTCTGTACCCATCCCAGATGGCTTTCTTTGGTGAAAAGACAGTTGAGTTGGCAAGGCATATTTCTCCCCAACCAATGATTTCGGCAAAGGGGAAACAAAACCTTGATGTATCTCAAATGGAGGTATGGATGATGACACGGAGAAGTCCCCCCCTTTGGTCGTTCTCGGGACCCATTTAGCCACCCACCTGCCTGTGGGACAGTCCTGTATTTCCTCTATAACAACAGCCACACATCTGACACTCTTATTAGGATAACATGATTTATAATGTGTAATTAGTCTTTGAGTTACAGTGATAGTGATACACCTCCAAGGGGTTATGAGAACGTGTGTCGGTGCGTCTGTTCTCATACCTGGGAGAACCTCGTAGATATCATCCTCTTCCTGTTCCTCCCCCTGGCTGGGCCTCCCTTCCTCCTGGCTACTGAGAGAGGCTTTGACCTGCTGGGGCAGGACCGGCAAGGGGGCGGGCCAAGGGGGACGGCTGGCCACCCCCGTCACCCCCTCAATGTCATCATAGGTCTCATCCTCACAGGGGATAAAGCTGGAACTCAAATCTGCATAGAACACAGGCACGGCATAAATAATGAGCAGTATCTCTGTATAGAGCACTGTATGAGTCACATCCCCTTGAGTACCCATAGGACCCAGTGTAGTAGATGGCATCCGACTTCCCCAGTTGATTCTATTTTCAAAAGATCTGTGAAATATCTAGTCATTCTGATAGACATTCGTGGACACCTTTGATGACCAGCCGGGGGGAAAAGGAAGTGAACAATCTCAAATTCACCCAGCATAAACCAAGAGCAAACAGGGAGAAAAACCTTTGCCTCCAACTCCCTGTATATATTTGGGTCTTGTATAGTAGTAAAAGTGGACAAGACAAATGATGTGGTGTCTGTTACTTCCCGCAAGCAGCCGGTGCAGCCTGCCTTTCTCAGACGGAGCAGCGCTGTGATTGCTGGCGACTGGGCACTGCAACACAGGGTATCGGGTCCTCTGTGATACGCCATTGGCCAGGCAAAAATCAATGCCGCTAGAGGATAACCAGAACGTCTACCAATACATTTCCCGTAAGTGGGAAATCAGTCGGGGGGGGGGGGGGGGGGGGGGGGGGGGGGGTTGGCCTGCGTGACATGAATGCCTTGTGACGTGGTGGATGAGGAGGTTCGGAAGGCGTCTGATTGGTCAGTTTGGGGATGGATATATTTGGGAATGCATATAAATGGTTTATTTCCTGCCCTTTCAGGCCAAAAAGTGAGTGAGGCAATACCAATCTAACAGAGGACAAGAAAACGTACACAATCCTCACTATATCCTTTTCTACTACTGTGTCTTTGAAATAGATTTGGAAATATGTTGACATACCTTTCAGGACAAAGTTGATCTGGTCCACCCATTCCCTGGCTTCTCGCAGACTGCTAGCAGTGAACTGGGGAGGATAGCCACCATCATACAACATGATCATTAGGTAAGACTGGTATGCTATGAAACATCACTGTGAGGAGTCTCTTGTATTGCTTTTGTACTGCACACCCACCTGGAAGGAGTGTCGGCCAGGGGCACTCAGCTCAAAGCAGCCATTTTTCTTGGAGTCTTTACGTAGGTTGGCCACCATCTCTGCACTGTAACCCTTGATATAGAAGGCTCCCTTCTGCTGCTTGTCTGAAGGAAGAACAGTATTAACTCAATCTCCTCACCCAAATGTTCACATGTATGAGTTCCAGGCATAAATAACTGTACATGGATAAATTGTATGTCTTAGTGTGATGTGAGGGTTTCAAACCAACCTTTGTCACTCCCAAAATAGTAGAATATTGTGTTTTTGAGGACACACCATCGCTTTTGCCATTCTAAGCTGAAGAAGCTGTGATCTACATGGAAAACGGAATGAAAACAAGCATTTGAATGAGCACTCAACGTGACATATTTGCAACATATTTGACTCCATAATTTATACTACCATGTCGTTTCTTCTCCAGGTAGCCTTGTTTCAAGATGTTGCTGAGATCCTGGGCTGCCACCATTTGGATCTCCTCAATGTCTGTGGAAGATCACAAAGTAGGATGTAAACAAAATCCATACACCTGGCTAGCAGATTTTATTGCGAGTGTAGCGAAATGCTTGTGCTTCTAGTTCCGACAGTACAGTAATATCGAACAAGTAATCTAACAATTCCCCAACAACTACCTAATACACACAAATCTAAAGGGGTGAATGAGAATATGTACATGTAAGTATATGGATGAGCGATGGATGAGCGGCACAGGCAAGGTGCAATAGATGGTATAAAATACAGTATATACATGTGATATGAGTAATGTAAGATATGTAAACATTATTAAAGTGGCATTATTTAGAGTGGCATTGTATAAAGTGACTATTGATCCATTTATTAAAGTGGCCAGTGATTGGGTCTCAATGTAGGCAGCAGCCTCTCTGAGTTAGTGAATGCTGTTTAGTAGTCTGATTGCCTTGAGATAGAAGCTTCTTCAGTCTCTCGGTCCCAGCTTTGATGCACCTGTACTAATCTCGCCTGCTGGATGGTAGCGGTGTGAACAGGCAGTGGCTCGGGTGGTTGATGTCCTTGATCTTTTTGGCCTTCCTGTGACATCAGGTGCTGTAGGTGTCATGGAGGGCAGGTAGATTGCTGCTGGTGATGCATTGTGCAGACCGCACCACCCTCTGGAGAGCCTTGCGGTTGAGGGCGGTGCAGTTGCCATACCAGGCTGTGATACAGCACGACAGGATGCTCTTGATTGTGTATCTGTAAAGGTTTGTCAGCGTTTTGGGTGACAAGCCAAATTTCTTCAGCTTCCTGAGGTTGAAGAGGTGCTGTTGCGCCTTCTTCACCACATTGTCTGTGTGGGTGGACCATTTCAGTTTGTCTGTGATGTGTACGCCGAAGAACTTAAAACTTTCCACCTTCTCCACTGCTGTCCATTCGAAGTGGATAGGGGGTGCTCCCTCTGCTGTTCCCTGAAGTTTGGGAGTTGAGTTTCAGTTCATCTTCAACCCAAAAAGGTCCAACTACCTCATCCTTAATGATAGCAGCCCATACCAGTACCCCTCCACCTTGCTGGCGCCTGAATCTAAGTGATGCCGTGTCCATTACTGATCCAGCCACGGGCCCATCCATCTGGTCCATCAAGAGTCACTCTCATTTCATCTGTCCATAAAACCATAAAACCTGTACATAAAAGTCTTCAGGTATTTCTTTGCCCAATCTTGGCGCTTCAACTTGTGAATCTTATTCAGTGGTGGTCGTGTTTCAGCCTTCTTGACCTTGGCCATGTCTCTGAGCACTTGACACCTTGTACTTCTGGACACTCCAGGTTGGTTGCGGTTCTGGAATGATGGTGGCACTGGAGGATAATGGGTTCCTGGTAGCTTGATGTTTAATTCTTCTCAAGTCTTTTGCAGTTAATTTGTGCCTTTTCTTCTCCGTGCGTATTTTGCTCCCTAGTTGACTATTCACAAACAAAACGTTTGACTGTCGGGTGGTCACGCCTCAATAGTTGAGCTATTTCAAGAGTCTGAAAGGCATTTTCTTACTTTTCAGTGTCAGTTAAATCTCTTTTATGGCCCATTTTATCTGAGGTAATGATGCTGCCTAATAGTTATGCACACCTTGATATAAGGTGTTATTCACTTTCACCACACCCTCCCTCATTACACAAACCCATATCACCTGAAAATGATTAAATCCAATAAGCATTCAAGTTTATATGGTTTGGAGTTGGAAAATGTGCATAGAAATAATGATACGATCAGAATACTCACTTGCCTAATAATAGAATACTCACCAAAATATTCCTACAATCGGCACTAGCATGTCTGTCCTTGGCGTGGTCCATGTCCTTTCCTATACGATCGTCATAGTGGTCCATGATCATCTCCTTTGTTTTGTTGACATTGAGTGAGAGGTTGTTTTCCTGACACCACACTCCGAGTGCCCTCACCTCCTCCCTGTAGGTTGTCTCGTCATTGTTGGTAATCAAGCCCACTACTGTTGTGTCGTCTGCAAACTTGATGATTGAGTTGGCGGCGTGCGTGGCCACGCAGTCGTGGGTGAACAGGGAGTACAGGAGGGGGCTGAGCACGCACCTTTGTGGGGCCCCAGTGTTGAGGGTCAGCGAAGTGGAGATGTTGTTTCCTACCTTACCCACCTGGGGGCGGCCCGTCAGAAAGTCCAGGACCCAATTGCACAGGGCGGGATTGAGACCCAGGGCCTCCAGCTTGATGATGAGCTTGGAGGGTACTATGGTGTTGAATGCTGAGCTGTAGTCAATAAACAGCATTCTTACATAGGTATTCCTTTTGTCCAGATGGAATAGGGCAGTGTGCAGTGTGGTGGCGATTGTGTCGTCTGTGGACCTGTTGGGGCGGTATGCAAACTGAAGTGGGTCTAGGGTGGCCGGTAAGGTGGAGGTGATATAATCCTTGACTAGTCTCTCAAAGCACTTCATGACGACAGAAGTGAGTGCTACGGGCGGTAGTCATTTAGTTTAGTTATCTTTGCCTTCTTGGGCACAGAAACACTGGGAGCCATCTTGAAGCATGTAGGGACACCAGACTGGGATAGGGAGCGATTGAATATGTCCGTAAACACAACAGCCAGCTGGTCTGCGCATGCTCTGAGGACGTGGCTAGGGATGCCGTCTGGGCCAGCAGCCTTGTGAGGCTTAACAGGTTTAAATGTTTTACTCACGTCAGCCACGGAGAAGGAGGGGGTGCAGACCTTGTTAGTGGGCCACGACGGTGGCACTGTATTATCCTGAAAGCGGGCAAAGAAGGTGTTTAGTTTTTCTGGAAGCGTGACGTCGGTGTCCGTGACGTGACTGGTTTTCTTTTTGTAGTCCGTGATTTCCTGTAGACCCTGCCACATACGTCTTGTATCTGAGCCGTTGAATTGCGACTCCAACTTGTCCCTGTACTGGCATTTTGCTTGTTTGATTACATTGCGGAGGGAATAATTACGCTGTTTATATTCAGTCATATTCCCAGACCTCTTTCCATGGTTAAATACGGTGGATTGCGCTTTCAGTTTTGCGCAAATTCGGTATTTGTCATGGGTATTTGTCATGGGCTCCATGTTGAAGATGGTTCTCTCCTGCCCAGAGAGCAGTAACAGGCCACACTGCGGCAGGCCCGGAATCAAATACACCACTGCAGCTTTGGGGAAACTGGGATCAATACATTTACAGCACTTTTGCTGCTATTGCTGTTGTGCTGCAGATGAGCAATGCAGCAGATACGGGGAATGACCAGAATGGGTCTCTGTATGGCTCCCTGGCCTGGAGCTTCAGTCATACATTGACTATGCACCTCCGAGGCCTTTAGGTGTATGCTATTAACTGACCCGGGATCTAACAAATGTGTTACGGAGAGCCGTACCATGTTACAAGTGTAGCTGTGTAAATTAAGGGCATTTAAACATCCACTACATCTTAAATGGCCATTCCTTGTCTCACTTTAGGATTACATGTAGGATTCCACAGTTGACTGGAATTCAACCAAGGTGCCTATCCTCCTGAACATGGCAAAACAAAGCTCAATCCTGATTCTCAATTCATCTGTCATCGGGCTTCGACCTAGTTACCAAGGAGGGACTATGGGGGAACAGGTGGCCTCCTTTGGTTTGGAGTGCAGGAGCCGTTTTCAAACCCATTTATACTAGTCTGGGTGACCTTTCATTCAGACCACTGATGACAGGGAAAGAGGCCTGGAATCCATCCCCTTTGAACCAGACCTTGACATCCTAAGAACAAAACCAAACACGCCGCGCCACAACTGTGTCTTCTTGTCCAAACAAAGTATATGTTTAGCCAAGAGGAGCCTCTCTCTCGTTTATTATAAAACCCAAAACACGAGAGAGGAGGAGAGAAGAGCTGGTAGCCTGGAGACTGCACTGGTAGAGCTGAAATTCTCCCCTAGCCAAAATGTCAGTGGCTATCTGCTCCTGTCGTTTTAGTGTAGGCAAATGAATCTAGTCCAGAGTGCAATGGAATCAAAGTCATATCTGAACGTCATGCCATATAAGAACCATTAGAGAGTCATGTTATAAGCCAACGTGTAACAAGGTAACCCTTCACTGTCCACTGTACCTCGCATGTCCTACTGAAATATGAGGTGGTCACAGCTCAGAGTGAGGCCCCAGACACCTCATGACAGTAACACACTCTCATATGTCACCCTGCTTTGTGAATGACTGACACTAAGCCGCTACAGACTGTTTTGTCAAAGAGAACCTGATTCAGTCCATCATAACAAAAGGCCCATCATTAGGCTTCCCCCGCCTCATCCATCCAGTGCTCTGTTCATTTTTCTAGGCCTGCTTCCCGGTCACGGCACCTCTCATCTGTCTACTTCCTTCCATCTTCATTTATTTCAAAGGTCATGCCCAGTTAATAGTCAAGGAGATATAAAGTCAACACAGGGACGGGACTGTTAGATCTGCGTGAATCAGTAAACAACACAGCTATGGCTTGACCAAAGAGAGCTCTTTGACCAGGCCTCATGGTATAAAGCATGTGTTTCATACTAGGTTTCAAAGATATCGGAAAGGTCAGGGAATTGCTTTTAAGAATCAGAATCAGCTTTATTCAACCAAGTACATTTACACATACTCAGAATTCTACTTGGCAATATGGTTCTACTAGTAATAGACAACATTTCGAGACAGAGTTACAGCTTGAGGACCAAATTCGCCAACAGTTAAGGGGCTGGGGTTTTGAATGATTCTTGCATGGTTCAGCACCTGTTAAGTTTGCATACTGTGCATTCAGAAATGTTATTGATCCCACCCCTCTGTATGACATATGCTGATTGGCTGATTGGCCAACAGCAAGCAATACCTCATCTTATGAAAATACTTATCAACAGCTATAACAATGTATCTACTCTTGGTTGGAGTCTAAAGTTAACAAGACTGATTAAAAACATGTATGATTCACATAAACTCTAAATACAGAATCCAACATGTTTAAATTATGATTTTTCTTAACACACAAACACATAACGAAGCAACGAGATGAAAGCTAACTGAAAGCTAATGAAGACATCCCCCAAATTCAAAATTCCAGATGGAGGCTGTTCTTCTATCAACCGTAGATTGCATTATCAATTATTCAGCTCTATGCATCTACTTCATTTTCATTATTTTCCTGTTTTAATTAGTGTCATTCACATCATTTATATTGTTATTAATAACACAGCTATACACACACCTACAAAAAATCCCATGTTAACCCCTAAACCTACGTGATATAGGATGCATGTGAGCTGCCATAGCAGTGTCATGGCCACTCTCTCTCATTTGGTTATTCCCCCCCTCAGTCTCAGCATGATGTTACGAGCTCAGCAGTTGATCCAGCAAGAAAAGCTTGATTTATGTGATAATGACCAGAAAGAGTTAATGTAGTCGCCCATTAAAATCCACTTTAGTTATGCTGCAAGTCAATCAGAGGCTGGCTTTAGAGTGAATCAAAATGAAGGCAAATGGTAGGTAGGAGGACTAACATTTTATATCTATACTGCTATAACGCAACAAATATGTTGGGAAAACAATACTTTATTTAAAGAGGCTTTTGTTGCTGCAGGATGAGGAGAAATCACACCAACATGTAGGGTATTTGATGTTCCCACTTATTTCACCATTTTTCTTTCATCTGCAAAAAAACAAAAACATTACCCATCTGCATGAAGCATTGCTAATGACAGGGTGTAGGCAGAGGAAACGAGATCACACGGGGGGGCAATGCTACAACAGACAGGAAGATTTACATTGAGTCATATGAAAATCTGGAGGTAGGCTTGCCTGGTGTGCAGGGTGCTGCCCAGACTCAGTGTGTCGGCTCAATCTGAAACCACCCTGAGTAGGTGTCAACATTAGCCTGGGTTAAATTACTCATCATTACCTGGAGGGCCATGCCTTACACAGCTGCCAACAGGAGAGGACTTTTTCCTGTTTGCTTTTAGGTGAGCCAAAATGGGTGTGTCCCAGACCGGTCCAAGCTGGTCCAGGTGGGTTAGTAGAGCAGGTGAATTGATGACACACCTCTTTACAGATTGGGTAGGAACCATACTGTTTCTTCTCAGTTTAGTCCTAGGATCCCTGGCGCTAGCCTCTTCCCCTGTGTCTTTTGCTGTGGGAGATACTGCATTGTGTTGGAGCGGAGATACAACGGGGCCAAGACCTGACCTCCATGTGAACCCTGGTGATGAGGTGAACAAGAAGGCAGAGGGAGCCCCCGCCCCCCACACCAGGCCTAGGGGGGCTGGAGTGGGAGGGAGGAATGCGGCTTTGGGAGACACAGCGAGTGTGACTGCGATCCCTTCCGACGCTGTCCTTGATTAGGAAAAAGGGTCTACTAAGTGCACCCTCACCCCGCCCAGAGCTCCTTCTGCACACAGCCCAGGCTAAATGGAGACATTTCTCCTCATTACACGAGAGCCTCCTCCTTCCCCGTGTGTGCATCCCTCCACAAAGACACCATCAGGGGGGAGTAGGAGAGAGACAGAGAGGCTCTGAGGTTAAAGACCAAATGTCCTCCCTGCCCCCTTCTCCAACCAGTGATCTGATTATGATTTCACTCATCGATACGCAGAGCATATAGAATTAATCTTGTAATGCACGCATCTGAGCAAAAGCATACATTACATTAGTAGAGGTCCATGTTTTTTAATGTAAACGGAATGTATGTCATGTATCTCTACTGTGACGGCAACGAGAGGTCGAATAATGCAAAGCAAGGACGAAAATCTTCGCCTCTGTATGAAGATTCCTCCTCCCAGTGGCTCTGAGAGGGAGCAGATCGCTTGTCTTTGTGTGTCTCTCTGCAGGGTAATAATATTATGTCAGTCCTGCCAGGCTCTGGTGCTTTCACATTCCCCATGCCTGTGTTCAGGCCGGGGCCAGAGGGAGAAATATTACGATGTGACATCGGGTTCCCCCTGGGTAGCCATAAGGAGTGACTGCAGCGCCCTAAATTCCCTCTCATAGATTAACAACCACTATTCAAATACTTAACTGCAGATATAAGAATCCTCAAATCACAGGGGATGGCTTTCAGCTGCCTCACTGACACTTGGAAAAAACTACAGTGGGGATATAGACCGCAACATTAGAGGAGCACAGCCAACAGGAGAGCTTGTCTGTTTGCGATAAAACACTGGTGATAGTGGCAAGTCAATGAGGCAGCATTGGGTGAAAATGTACAAGTCTAGGTCAGCATTGAGTGGGAATAAAAACTAAAATAGGGATTGAGATGGATTCACTACAGACTTGCAGTTGCCAGAATGTTCTCTGTAGGCAAAGTGCAATTGTTTTGTTTGAACATTGTGGGTAGCTGAGAAATAGTTGTAAAAGAATCCAAACAAACAAAACATGGGATTCATGTAGAATTGTATCTAAAAAATGAAAAATAAATCCATATTTGGATAAGATAATAATTAATTGCCCCACTAATTGTATATTTTGATATAGGCTATTAAATTAATTGAGTGGCTTTATATTTAAAGTATAGCTTACAGTACAGCTTTAAAATGCAATACAATGCTTTTCTCTGAAAATATAAAAGAATATCATTTTTTTTAAACATACAAATCTAAATAAAGATTTATCAGCCAGCCAATATGGGAGGGAAAGGTCTAGAACGTTAATGTGTCCTTGATCATGTCATTTGTCTAATGACAATCTCAGTGATTCCTAAATTTGTGGGGAAACATTGATAATTATTAACCATTATAATGTACCAATACATTTAATTTGATGAGAATCAAGAATAAAACTGGTGGAAGATATTGTTCTGCAATAAATAAATAGCAAATAAGCAAGAGTAGATCTTAAACACATTTCCATCATTGTTTTCTTTTTTGCCAACAAGGACATTTTGACCTCAAATTTAGACCTATTGATTAAAATCAACAGCATAATTCAAAACAAAATGAATGGGCTGCTGCTTCCTGAATCACGAATCTGACACGTCAGTTTGTAAGTAGATTGTTGTAGTAGGCAAATACTGTATGAATTCAGGATTAGAAAATAATATTTATAGCATTTGCCGAAGAAAAATGTCATTTCAATTAAAGAAAATTAACACGTGTCTGCTGTCAGAAATATGTAAATGATAGCCTACACAATAATTCTTATCACATCGCTGAAACGGAATGCGATGGGTTCGTAAAGTTGACAGTCCACATTTTAAGATGGAGGCTATACGGTATTTGAGCATGTTCTAATATAAAATCAGTTTTCAACGGAACGAAATCAAACAAATGTGATTCAAATACTATGCTGCCTTGTGGTTGACTATTTGTACGTCATAATAGGCTCCAGAAAATGTGTATGGATGATAAAATATTGTTATTTCTTAGACATAATATAGGCTTCACTGAATAAACAACGAAGGCAATTGATTTTTTTTAATCAATGTATCATTAATGGTAACATAACTGATCATTTATGAGAACGATAAACACAACAAAACAATAAACATCATTTAGAATATTAGTGTAGAGCCAAAATGCAAATCAAAAAGCTGCTGTTTGTATAGAATAAGCCTGGCTATTTTATTAGATTCAGTCCATTATTTTAGCATTGTGATGTGCTTGCTGATTAGGGTTTTTTTAGACCAAAAAAATCATGATTTTTAAATACATTTAACCTATGGGGCGGCAGGTAGCCTAGTGGTTAGAGCGTTGGGCCAGTTGCTAGATCGAATCCCCAAGGTAAACATCTGTCGTTCTGCCCCTGAACCGTTCTGCCCCTAAATCATTGAACAAGGAACAAACCCACTGTTCCTAGGCCATCATTGTAAATAAGAATGTGTTCTTAACTGACTTGCCTAGTTAAATAAAGGTTGAAAAAAATGTATCAACATCATGGAAATATAATGTTGACAGTTAAATCTATCCACATAGGCCAATTTTACACTGAATTGAAATAAAATATTTGACATACACATTTAAGTAATCTTTTCTCTTATCCTCAGCAATTCTATCCACACTGGCAGATTTTTACCTAGTCTGCTCGGGGATTCGAACCAGCAACCTTTCGATTACTGGCCCAACACCTTATCTGTCTTTTAGAAGACAGACAGACAAGTCTGCATTAAGACAAACTCCCAAACTCAGGATGAATCCTCTCATGACTATTATCAGTAGAACAATCTAATTTTACCACTGTGTTGTTCCAGGATCGGGTGTGTTCTTTTCCACATGCACAGAGTAATCACGTATCATTTCCCTGAGATAAGGGTAAGTTACAATACAGGCTACAATAAATCATTGGAGATCATTTCCATTGTAAATAAACACTCTGCTCACAGGCACATGGATCCACACAGAGGCAACGCTGTCACCCTGGCACACACAGTGCGATCGGCTCTCCAGAGGTATCCCTGGTGATCCAGAGGTATCCCTGGTGATCCAGAGGTATCCCCGGTGAATAAGAGCGATACTTCTTCCTCAGCATCCTCAAATAACTCCACACGGGCATGTTAATGACCTCAAATTGCTATATTACAGCCACAATTACACAAAGGAATCCCAAAGGTGTTGGGAGCTGTTGTGTCACTGTCTGTACAGGCCAACACATCTCTCCAATCTCCATTTCTTTCCCTAAGAAATCAGCGGGGCCACCTTGGCTTGGCATCGAAACTTCATTCATCTCCAGAAATAGATTCCGGTGGAGAGCAAAATCAAATTCTCATTTGGAAGGCAGGAGAGAGAGGCAAGAGAGTGAATGCAAGAGGTACCTGGGAAGGCTAACCTCTGGGTGAACCCAGTGCATCTGATAGTTTTACTATTTGTCTGTGACATTGACAGCTAAGGGGGAGATTAGAACCGCCCAGCCTGGGCTTCCCACTCTGCATGCTGTCTATGTAGACTGTTACCAGCCCATTTTCTTATGGAATATGCCAGGAAGGGCCAATTATGCAGGTACGAGATTACATTTCGACCTGGCGAAATGTGAGCGCTATACTGTCCATTAGGGGCAATGTGAGCGCCTATTATGTCTAGGAGGCTTGCTAGTGCGTTGTGGATCGGTATGGTGAACGGGCGTTTAAACCGCAGGCTCCAGCTCCGAAGGTCGCGTTTCCAATCCCAGTGCCGCCTTTCCCAAATCTTAATCCTTAATTTAACCACTCGGAATGAATTCCTAACCTTATATTTTTTACTACAAAACATAGGAACGCGACATTTTCACATATGTTTATGTTGGGGTGGTGCTAGAGATGATGAATATGAAGTAGAACATTTAAATTGCGCCGCGGGTTGGTGCTTTGTTCGAGAATGGGTGGACTGTTACACATCGATATTCTCACTGCCTGTTTTCTCTGTGTGTTTTACCAAAGACTTACACCAGAGGGGAGAGGTACTCTAATTAAGAAAAACAATTAAACAAGGGAAGTTAAGGAGAAAGCTGAAACAAAAGAGATTTTTACAGGAGGAGACAGAAAACAACATGGCAAATCTTGGAGTGGGGGCGAGGAGACGTGAGTGATGGATGCCCCTCAGTTAGACAGTCAAAATCCCCCCTTCAAGCAGTCCTCTCCTCTTGCTAGGCAGCATGAGTGAGGGAGAGAGAGAGAGAGAGAGAGTTGGAGATTAATAGTCTAAACAGGGAGAGAGGGTGCAGAGGGAGAACGAAGAAGGAGAAAAGGAGCAGAGAAAGAAACGACTAGCATCTGCAGCAGCACAGTAGCCCCGGGGGAACAGAGTGAACCTTTGAACCCCGATGGCTGGGCCAGCATGATGGCGAGCCTGTTCCAGTCTTGTAATGTGTTTCTCAACGACTACAGCACAGGAGGAGAGTGAGGGAAAAGGAGAGAGTGAAGGAGAAAGGGGGGGGAGATGGTCATTAACATGTTATGTGCGTCCTGCAAGTGCACCAATGAACACTGGAAAATGAATCTCCCAGCAGCTCTGTTTTCTGAAGGGTGGGTATTTCCAAGTCAAAGAAACGTAGATCTATGGCGTTTCCATGGGCAGCCAGATCAATATTCTAGACAGGGTTACTCTAGAACAGGGATGGGCACTTTGATGGAGGTGGGGGCCACCAAAAATCTGAACTCATCATTAGGGGCCGCAGTGGCTCACGGGTCTGCGTACCCACATCCATAACCACACATGAGGTCAGAGCCGGTCCTAGCCAAGTTTAGATAGCTGGCCGCTAGACTAATTTACCAATCTAAAATATTTTGGCTGTCAGTGACTGACATAACAAGAGAAAAACTGCTTATGCCCAACCAAATTTCGAAATTGCACCTTGTGTTTTCTACTATTCTAACTCTCAACAGTAAGTTGAGACCCCGACTGAGTTCCCGTGGGCCGCCAGTTACCCAGCCCTGCTCAAGACAGGTTTGGATGTTTGACAGGTCGACCAGCTAAGAAGCCAGGGGTCAGAAGTTCACTAAGTGGATAGATAGCATGGCCACTTACTGTACAGGGAGATCCAGGTCTGTTTTTCACCGAAGTGCTGTATGTAATTCAGCGAAGTACCAGCTAAAATAAAAAATAATCTGTATCTGAGGTATAACAGCTTCCTCCACTAAAACCACATACTATACAGAGGCCATTCAAGGTCTTGCTACAGCCCCACATATCTGTATTTATTTTGTTCTGTGATACAGCTTTGACTGGGCCAGGAATCTCTCGAGATATTCTACCCACAAACCTTTAATTTTTTATTTTCTTTCATGTAATTTTGTTCTCAATAGCATAGTTAAATATAAATGAAAGTACTCCTTTTGAACTCTTTCTGCAATAAATTAAACCAATCAAAACGCAAACAATTTTATGCCAGCACACTCTTTGGAAATGAACATTCTAGATTGATACGCTACTGACCCAATTTAAGAAAAATGAGATAACCATTTTAGTTCAGTTGTATCTTGGCCTTTTTCCTGTTGGCCGTAATTGGTGCAGGAAATAGTGTTGGCACTGGCAGAGCTGGAGCCTGCTGCCCATTGTCTCTGATATCTGTCACAGTCAGCAGACACAAGGGCCCAACGCCACCTTTATTCTCTGATATCACACAGTACCTCAGCCTTCCCCTGCTTCTAACAAACAGATCTTTCTCACCACTCAGACATGTTTGTCCATAGATCATATCCATCAAATGGATCAACAAACAGACACTAATCATCTGGTGAGATATCAATTTGAGAGATGGAGTTGGTTTCCGCTTGAACTGGTCATGTATGCTTTCAATAACAAATACGTGCACTGTGAATCGTGACGTTAGATGTTTTATTACTAAATAAATAATCGAGACCTTTTCTCCACACCTGAACAAATATGGGAGATAACAATGTATGAAAACAATCCTTATGACCACAAAAACGTTGAAATATATATTTTTTTAAATGTAAACTCTGACTGCTCCTGATACAATGCTCCTGCAATACTGTCATCGCCTCGGCTACCACCCAATGGCCACAAAACAAACACACCATCCCTACACACCATCCCTTCTTTTAAGACAGATCGTAAACTTGACCCTGCAAAACGGCATGCCAAGGCTCATAGCACTTCGATCCCTATCTCCTGCTTCCCTCCCTCTACTTTGCAAGTCCTCCTCACACTGGGGGAGTGCTGGGTGGTGATGGGGGCTGTTGTCAACCAGACTGGGGCTGGGGTGAGGCTGCAGGCACGGTCAGGTCAACCGTGCAGTCGATGGGTGAAACACAGTTCACATTACCATGCAGACACAGAGGAAAACAATGGAGGATCCATCTGTTCCTGTCAGCCATTACAAATCTGGTGTCAGCCAGTCCACTGGACCCAGCTTTTCAAAAGTTATCTATCTGGATTCCAGCTATCGGATAGGATTAAATGTATAGAAATATAATGAATAGAACGGGACTCTCCATTCAAGTCAATGACTTGTCCATTCTATTCATTCTATTTCTATGCATTTAATCCTATCCAATTGGTGAAATCCAGATAGAGAACTTTTGAAGAACTGGGCCATGGAGAAAACAGGCCAGGCCATTTAGTGAAATAACAGTAGGTGTTATGTTTCCCGCCTGGATTGAACACACTTTTTCAAAACAGGTTAAGGAGCAGAGAAGTCAAATACCAACTGTCATGGTTCTCCTCTACATAGGTGAACAGGAACTGAACCCATATCATCAATATTTTCCTATTCTTACTTTTGATATTCTTTCAATCATTGTACATTTGCTCAATTGTTTTAGGATAAAGGTTATCTTGTTTTATATCATAAGGCTAAATAGAAAAAGGTGGGATTGTTACTGAGGCAAAAGCAAAAGTTGACCTCCTATAGGCAATTGTGGTTTGGGTGACTAGAACGCCAGTACTCCTAAAATCAGTCATGCATATCCAGCTTCTGTAATTAAACCATTAATACATTTTCTTCCTAAAATGTAATTGATTCCATTGGCTCATCATTTCATTATTTTCACACACACCTTCTTCCTTTAAAATGGACTGCCCTGCAAAGCGGGTAAAGCCATATCTGTAATTTACTCTAGCTAGTGAACAGACAGTGAACTATGAACTCCAGCTGCCCTTTGGTGCAGACAGTTAGTTCAGGAAGCAACGGTGTACAACCAATGAGGAAAAAGCACAGTCAAACAGACCTTTGAAAATAGACATTGCAACATGCTAAATTCACAAAGTGGAGAAGTTATATGTAGGAATTCCCATCATCCTCATCGCATGACACCCACTGAGAGCATGGGACACCCAAGGCTCTAGGTGAGTCATTGTGTAACTTCTGAACAACCAGTCAAGTACTACCATGTCTCATAGAACCAGAGATAGTGAAAGAGAGAGAGAGAGAGAATGGAAGACAGAGAGCCAGACAGATAAAGGGAGAGAGATGGAACACACATGGCCCCTCAGGTACAGTGTTGTATTTCAAACTGAATTGGGAGAGGAGACCAGGGTTAGGGTTAATCAATCAGCTAATTAGCCTCGAGCTGCAGAGCACACTCTGTGTGGGCTGATCTAAGAGAAACTGACTAGGGCCTCTGCCTCCCACCCGGTACACACGGATGGATTCACTGAGGGCTCCAGACTACTCTCACCACTAGAGAGAGCTCTAGGTCACCTATCAGGTCTGTGTGAACATCCCCCCATCCTCACCCTTAGTATTCCCACCAACACTCCATTCATTCAGCAGACCCAACCACTAGAGGGCAAGCTGTTACTTGACACCCCTTCTATGTGCTATCTTTCAGGTTAAATGCACAGTAGGAGTCCTTATGTTCCACTTACAAACCCCAAATATAATGTAGCAAACACCCTCAGAAATGCTTAGCACATAAGCACGTTGCATTGAGACACACGCGCTCACACACGTACACAGCGCACACACACAGAACCAAGCCTTTACTCACAGTCAGGAGAGCCCTCGTCCTGGTAGTCAGAGGCCACTGACAGGTCGTCTGAGGGGGCCGAGCGGCCCAAACTGGAGCTCTGGTTGTCATCTGAACTGTCCTCCTGTCTGGACTCAGCTAGGTGAGTAAGAACACTACATCAGGATCGGAAGGCCAGGGGGAGGACTTTCAACAGCACACAGGAAATGCCCTGACATGGCCAAATGTGTTAGTTGCACAAATGTATGTCAATGGCGCACAAAATAGTTACATCCCAAGGAAGGATTCAACCATTTTATGGTGTAAAATATGCAGTCACTTACATCTGAAGGGAAACGCCTGAGGATTTCTGCAAAATATAAGTGGGGATTAGTTAAATTTAGACTGCAAATTAGGTTATAAGGTTTTTCAGGTGCTTACACTTCCGTCAATGACACCAAACACCCTACTTTGGTTTCCTGCCTCTCAGACCACAAGACACCTCTCACAAATAAGTACAACCTTCACCATGCAGAGTCAAAAGAAGTAAAGGCTTCCGGTGCAGACATCTCTGATGCAGAGACTATTCATTTCTTCTCATGTGCTTGCTTTCATACATATTTTCCTTTCAATAACAAGTTTCTGAAATCAAAATGTTAACGCTTCTTTCCATCCTCAAAAAAGCTTCAGGAAATGTGAACATCTAATGTCCAATTTAAGTGACACAACTTGTTTCATTATTGTGTGTGTGCATAGGGAGGTAAAGAGGTCAACTAGGAAGAACATTCTGGTAGGCCTTTCGTACCTGGAGTAGATCACCCTGAAGTTATTAAGTAAGACGTCCCGTGTTTCCTTGGCATGTTTACTGAGGTTCTCATCCTGTAGAATATCTGATACAAACAGCTCACAGTCTGAAAGACAAGACAGGCAAGTCACACATGTAATAAGTGGAAGAAAAAATATATACCTGTACGCATCAATCCTGAGAAGACGTCATATAAAATATATTTTAATTTACTAAGTGGCCATTTAGGATATTTTGTCATTCATTACCTGGAGCATGAACTCTTCCAAAAATGCACATCATTTTAAGTGCCTATAGCCATACTATGATCTTTTCCATTACAATTTCCACCTTGACATGTAATCACAAAGTGTATTCCAAGTCACAAGCATATCAGAAACAATGTTATTTTTCATGCTGGCACAGGAAAAACAAGTTGAACTACAGCGCTTGTTTAGATTTCTTTATTTCCTATAATTGTAATATTACCAGTGGTGAAAGTACTTAAGTAAAAAATACTTTAAAGTACTACAGTAGTTTATTGGGTATCTGTACTTTACTGGTTTGCTTATTAATATAAGGAATTTGATGTATATATTTAAATTTTACTTAAGTATTACAATTGAGTACTTTTTCCACTACTGTACTTAAGTACTTTTAAAACCAGATACTTTTAGACGTTTACTCAAGTAGTACTTTACTGGGTGAGTTTTACTTTTACTTGAGTCATTTTCTATTATGGTATCTTTACTTTACTCAGGTATATTAATTTTGTACTTTTCCCACCACTTAATATTACATTAAGGCGTTGACATATGCAAATGTTTGTCAAAGGGCCAAGTCAGGTTGCTCAGTAGTACATGCAAATACGGCAGATGCCAGTGTTCATGTTTGCAAACATTGACAGTTACTCTACAGTGTAAATCAGATGGCAATCTATGAGGAATATCCATAAGGAACTAACTAAAAATCTGTAATATTATCTTGTCATAAAGACGATAGAATATGAAATACAGTAAGGCACATGCATAGTTATTCACAGAGCCACTGTAGATAAAAGCATAGTAACAAGTCCAGATGGTTTAATTACTTTGAACATAAATCACTGAATTCTGTAGCACATTATAATAATGTTAACAGACATGTTCAGTGCCTTGTTGACAATAAAAGTTGTAGCAATTCAAACCTATCAGTAGGCCTACATATAGCAGTAAAGTTATACAATGTGTCCTCTTACAATGATTCTAGTTATAAGAAAGACAAATATAACGAAAATCACACAGTATATGATTTTCTATTCCATCCTTATGATAATAGTCTTACATTAAATCATACTGCTTAAAATCAATAGAAATATATATAACATTACCATTCAAAAGCCTCCTAACTTCTTCAGAGACTGTCCCCATCCTTCCCTCAAAGTGCCAGAGGAATTTTCGGACAAATGTTGATAAAGTCAATCAAAACTATACTTTTGTGAAAAGTTAAGGAATCTGTGTGGACTGGACTCCTGTCATATTGTAACTGTTCCCTGCTTGAAATGAAAGCATGTGGATACTCACACACTATACTAATACACTCATGCAACACCTGTACACTTTTGTTAGAAAAATTATTTCCGTGCAGGCATCTAATGCAAAATCAGAATTGCAAAAATGGGGCGGAGCATGATGTGACTCAATGCTTCCTCTGAATTATGTTATTCAGTTAGGGCTATATCACCTCGTCACATCAGTTTGTTCAAAGTCCCTGTATGCATCCAACTTCAAGTATGAGTAAAGCCTTTGTTCACACTGCAGGCCATAACGCTCAATTCAGGTTTGTTTCTCATATTCATTTTGGAATACTGACTGTACAAACTGCAAGTTAGAAGTTACCAAATCGAATGTGTGTTCAGCCACCAGTAACTTGCTAACATGGATACGCTAGTTGTCATAGTAACGAAGGGTGTTGTGCAGTATTGTAGACTGATTGGGTGGAGGTGTTTGTGCTTTCTACCAAAGACAGTACGATCACGCTTGTAGGCAATATCATGGCGACGTTGATTAGCCAAACTCATGCGCAGAAACACGTCTAACAGAGAAAAATATATATTAAAAAAATTAACACGTCTAACAGCCGTCTCTCGCTGAACTGCGCGTGTGCACGCCGTCAACTCAAAGCCACTCCTTCGATATAAAGTTGTTTTTGACGAAAATGAAAACGTGTCAGTTTATCACTTTCAGAAATTGGAGTAATAACATGTTCCACTACTTAATTAAGGTTGTGCCTTTAGATTTCGAGAAAATCAACAGCTAAGGAATAGTTTTTCACTTCTCTAATTGATTTTTTGCGATGTTGCGTCTATGGGTTTAGAAACTCTAGCTGTGTTCGAATACCAATACTAACATACTGTATACTAATACATACTTAATGAGTATATACTACATACTATATACTCAATTCACGTCACAAATAGTACGGTTACCGCGGTTAGTATGACTATTCGATAACAGTTCGTCTTCCTATCACTCAGGGTTGCCATGTTCGTAATTTTCCAGATTTGGCCCACTTTGAAAACGATGTCACGGGTGAAAATTTATCGGTTGCAGGTTTTTGGGCTACTTTTAAATTACACAGCGGCCGCCATGGCATTTCTCTTTAAAAATAAATAAGTGTATAATATTTCACTGTGACCTGCTGCTAATGACTATCAGGCAGTGAGGCACGCTGTTACTGCGTGATTGAGTGGTGGGGAGGGCACTGCAGCAGGAAGTTTATGTTGCGTTTATGTGCTAGTCAGAACTAGGAAACTCTGAAACGTCGAAGCTGCTAAACGGTTGTAGTTATACACGTGCCGCGTTCAACGAATCATCAAGTCGGAAATTTCCGATTTTCCTAGTTCCGACTAGCATTTAACACAGCAAGAGACCACTATTGGCTGAGTCACGTGAGTGAGAGGGGACAGAGCAGCACGCGCGCACCACTTGTAAACGTTTTAACCAGTTGTAGGTAGGATATTTAGATTGTCATTATGGAGACACCTATTTTCAACCCTTTCTCCATAAAGCGTATCAACACGCTAGAACTGATGCGCATCAACAAATAACGGCGACAAAGCACTGGAAAACGACTTTGGGCGCTAGAGCGCATTAGATAAATTCGCACGGAGGTGGTCTAAACTCCATTCTAATGTCGACTGCTTATGGAAAAGTGTTTTATGCATGATCAGTTATGGGTCTCGGTGGCTGCCTGAGTGGAAATTTGAAATGGAAGTTATGGAACTCATGTGCTTCTGTTATGGGGAAAAGTCTCAATGATACTGACATTAAATGTGGATAATGATACATTTGCATCTGTTGGCCATCATTTGCATCTATTGGCCTCCGGAGTGGCGCAGCGATCTAGAGGCATCACTACAGACCCGGGTTCGATCCCAGGCTGTATCACCGTCCCATAGGGCGGTGCACAATTGGCCCTGTGTCGTCCGGGTTAGGGAATGATTTGGCCTGGGGGACTTTACTAGTAAAGTCATTCATTGTATAATAAGAATTTGTCTTTAATTGACTTGCCTAGTTAAAAAAAAAGCCTATTAATGTACATGCCATTGTAGGCTACCATTTGATACAATAAATATGTTGAAATGACCATATCACGAGTCATTGAAAATCAATTTGTTCCACTTGTGTAGCCTACCTGGAGCTGGCAAACAGATTTAATAAATAGCCCATAACTTCAGTTTATTGTTGTTGTAGCCTTGTGTTATTATGCAATTATTAATGGCCATGTTTAGTTAATTGGAAGTTATCGACGCTCTATCGTCAAATGTATGCCCTGCTAAAGTTGCCCCAGTCAACTGTAAGTGCTGTTATTGTGAAGTATACGGGACCGCCAAGTGCTGAAGCGTATAAAAATTGTCTGTCCTTGGTTGCAACATTCACTACCGAGATCCAAACTGCCCCTGGAAGCAACGTCAGCACAATAACTGTTCGTGGTGACCTTCATGAAATGGGTTTCTATGGCTGAACAGCCGCACGCACACAAGCCTAAGATCATCATGCGCAATGCCAAGCGTTGGCTGGATTGGTGTAAAGCTCACTGCTATTAGACTCTGGAGCAGTGGAAACGTGTTCTCTGGAGTGATGAATCACGCTTCACCATCTGGCGGTCTGACGGACAAATCTGGGTTTGTCGGATGCCAGGAGAATGCAACCTGCCCCAATGCATAGTGCCAACTGTAAAGTTTGGTGGAAGAGGAATAAATGTCTGGAGCTGTTTTTCATGATTTGGGCTAGTTCCAGTGAAGGGAAATCTTAACGCTACAGTGTACAATGACATTCTAGATTATTCTGTGCTTCTAACTTTGTGGCAACAGTTTGGGGAAGGCCCTTTCCTGTTTCAGCATGACAATGCCCCCATGCACAAAGCGAGGTCCATACAGAAATGGTTTGTCGAGATCAGTGTGGAAGAACTTGACTGGCCTGCACAGAGCCTTGACCTCAACCCCATAAAACACCTTTGGGATGAATTGGAACGCTGACTGCAAACCAGGCCTAATTGCACAACATCAGTGCTCGACCTCACTAATGCTCTTGTGGCTGAATGGAAGTAAGTCCCCGCAGCAATGTTCGAACATCTAGTGGAAAGCCTTCTCAGAAGAGTGGAGGCTGTTATAGCAGCAAAGGGGGGACCAACTCCATATTAATACCCATGATTTTGGAATAAGATGTTCAACGAGCAGGTCTCCACATACCTCCACATACAGGTCATGTAGTGTATTTCTCAAGGAAGAATTTTGTAGTGAACATATTATTAATACTTAATTTAGTGATTGGAATTATGACCCCATCCTCAGTATCCCATTCCAGCAGGCTATTGGGAAACACAAGCACTTCTTATCTCGAAATCGCCTGGCATTCAGCAAGCTGCTAAATCGTTCTGTTTACATCTTGCCTCATAGGCTACTGAAATTAGATGTAGGCCTATCCTGGGCTATATCATAAACCCAGATTTTTTGTCTGTAGTCTATGCCCATTGAAATGACAAGTCAATCTCGCAAATGGCCATTTATAATGGTTTGTAGTCTTAAAATCTTGCACATAATAACGGCACAATTGCCAGAAAATAGCCTAACATTAAATGTTTTAGTTTGTACAATTGTTTCTTGAGAAATGTCAAATTTCAATTTTCATCACTCAAAATCTCCTGTCGGATTATCTATAGTTATGCACATGAGCTAAATGAATTTATTAACAATTGTAATCCTGGTTTGAGCCCTGAAAAGCCGTTGTATATCAGACCATATACCACTGGTATGACAAACACATTTTTTTTATTGTTCTAATTACGTTGCTAACCAGTTTATAATACAACGAGGGTTTGTGGTATATGGCCAATATACGGCTAAATCCAGGCACCCCGCACTGCATTGTGCGTCAGAACAGCCCTTAACCGTGGTATTTTTATTAACTAGACAAGTCAGTAAAGAACACATTCTTATTTACAATGACGGCTTAGGAACAGTGTGTTAACTGCCTTGTTCAGAGACAGAACAACGGATGTTTACCTTGTCAGCTCGGGGATTCGATCTCGCAACCTTTTTCAACTTTTCGGTTACTGGCCCAACGCCCTAACCACTAGGCTACCTGCCGCCCCTATTTGCCATATACTTCACCCCCGCGGGCATTATTGCTTAAATATGATTTTATTCTAAGGATTAAAAAACATCTTATTGAGATATTATCCCATTTAAAATGTGTTAATTACGCATCCCCCACCAATCAATTTAACTAACGTGATTGCTATGGGTCTGCTGAGAGAGAATTGAATTTTTACTTCAACAAATAAATCATTGAATCTAAATTGGATGAAAATGAAAGGCTTTTGCCACAGTTGCATGTCTGTCTGTTGACCTCTGCCCATTCATCTCTCTTTGACCTGTCATTAGGATTATAACTATGGTCTGTTCTGGTGTGCTCTCTGAGGCCCACAGGAAATGAATGATCAGCACACTCAGTTAACTCTCTTTTCATAACCAGCTAACCTAATGAACCATATGATACATCAACAAATGTGATACACAGTACACATTGCAAATTGTTTTAATATTCTCATAATTACATTTATTTTGAGTATGTTTCAGCTACAAATATGACTACACACTGTTAATTTTCCCCCAAAAATTCTGTATACTAGCATTTTAGCTTGATATCCCATTAACCCTGTAGCCTTTACACAGGAAATCAGATGAGGTCAGGGGGAGAGGAATTCCAGTGATGTAATTGTCCCTTTGACCCGTGTTTCACTGTCCCCCCAGCCATGCTCCTGTGAGGGCTAGAGGAACCAGCCTTCCTTCCTCCACCACCTGCCTGCTGGGCTCACACATATGAAAGGACAGGCCCTTTGTAATCCAGCAGGGATTACACCACCCAACATTGCAGCGCTGAAAGAGTGACAAAAGCCCTGTATCAAACGCAACCCAGGGCTGCTGAGGGGAACCTGCTATGATCTCCCACTACCAACACTGTCACGACCACCTCTCATCTCCTCAAGAAAGCCCTTTAGCATTCGCTCCCCCTGTCTTCTACCCTCTCATCTCTAGTGCCAGGCTTCTTTATCTGTGCATTCCTTTCCATTTCCATTGCAGTGGGGGAGGGACAGAAGGGAGGGACATTGGGGAGGGACAGTCTCTGATCTGATAGAGCCAGGAGAGAGAGAGTGAGGAGAAACCTGAGGGTATCTAGAGTGTGTGTATATCCACCCCCGCACTTCACTCTCAATACATACATTCTCAAGATGGGCAGGCAGGCACCAATGCATAAGGGTAAAAGGACAAATAGTATTGGGTGTATGATGGTTTTACTATCTCTTCGAAACGCAGTGCTCATATGGACCTAACTAGTTGAGGAGACATGGGCAGTTTGACCATCAACATGGCCATTTGCTTAAAGGTCTTCGTCTGCTTAAAACACCTCACGACTTATGTAAAAGCACTATTGAAAGGACGTTTGGGTTAATTCTTAAGAGTCTGCAAATGTTTACATTTTAGAAGAGGGTGAAAAGAGGTAGTTTGCTTTAGGGATTTCCCTAGGGAATCATTGTATTCCCCTTCCACCCTTTGCTCAAATATATGAGAGAGAGGGGGAGGGCTGTGGGTTGGTCTTGGAAGGTAGTAAGATGTGACGCGAGATGAAGAGCACCAGAGTCAGGTGTAGCGCTTATGCTAGATCTATTGTTGAGAACCTTGCGCATTCAGTCGGTCAGTTAGGTATTGACTGAGAAAAGTATAGGCTTGAGTCACTCTAATCAATTAAGATAGAAGAAAATCATGCCAAACCATATTCAAAACCATGGTGTAGCTGTCTTTGCATAACTTGATTCACCACAGTGTGTGCTGTGCTGGAGAACGTTGTCTTTAACGGAACAATTCCCTATCTCTGATATACATAACAACTGTATACATTTTCACTGTTCAGACATTGTCCCTTGAGGCAGTGTGAAAAAGACGAATCTGCGCTATTTCCACCCTCTAGTAAAATAAAAGCAACATTTTGCACAGGGGTATGGATTGTGGATTGAGAGACTGGAAGGACACAAGGAGTGTGTAGCTGCTTCCGATCCTGCATTTCACCGCTTCTCTCTGTCCAGCAGTGGCATGTATTCATGAACGCCAAGGGAAGCCAGGCTTCCCCAAAAAAATTGACCAAGAAAAATCTTTCGTATCTCTGGGTTTCATAATTTACCTTCAATTCGCAAGAGGCTGGATGTATCTCACCAGAGAAGGCATCCGAGCGAGCGAAACAGCGCTCCTCTGTATGTGTAGGCCATATATCTGACGCTGTCTGGTCATAAAGAGTATGACATTGTTGCCGCCCATAGCGTTGAATGCAATGGAAGCCAGCGTGCGTTTGGCCTCCCTTGATAATAAAAGTATAAAATAATAGTCAATCAGCGTTGAGCTAAACTGAGTGAGCTCAACTGTGAATGGTCCTGGCGCACTCAAAAAAAAGTGTCAAGGGAAGCCAGTTTGGATTTGGCTTCACTCCAATCACATCGAGAGCATACGGTCACTGACAGTATCTTGTTGTGAATCTCGTTGTGTTGTAGTCCTACGGATTCTAGCTAGCTAAAATTGTCCCTTTCCTAAATTAGCCATGGACAGAGATATGGATTTGGACTTGTGGTTTTACTTAATTCTCCGTACTGGCCAATGATTATAATGGCGATTCTGAGAAGATGTATGTTCAATATGTAGCTATATGTAGAAGGCTAATGTTAACTAGCTAAAGTTTCCCATTAAAGGAAGTTAGGCTAGCAAGCCAGCTTTTTAGTCAGTTAGCCTAGGACCACAAAAAATGTAAGTGTGTAATTTATGACAGAGTGATAGATTGTTTCTTCAACATGAAAGAGAGGCAACATGTTTTTTCTACTTGCACAAACGCACATGCACGCACAAACACACACACACACACACAGAAATCAGAACCATGGACAGCCACATTATATGTAACTTAAGTTGATTGGGCTAAATAGTTTTTGGTATATTTTAGTTGTCACTGTGTTAGACTAAGCATAGGTGATTTGATGATGTTGAAATGTTGAAGTTGAAATGGTGCTGGAATAGTGGAGGCAGCTCCTGTTTTCTTTGCGACTTGCAGTAACTCTATGTGGTTCTAAATCAATAGTTGTTTAGTCGGAAACATTAACTTGGTTGAACATGCTGTAGGTCATGTAACTGTTTGTTACATGCAGAATGCTTTGTGGACCTCACTTGACAGAGGTTGCTCTCCAGTTTTGTGATGAAACAGGTGTGGTTGAATTTATTCTGCCTCTGTGTCATCTCATTGTCTCGGCCTTAGGCCTATTTATCACGGTGGCAAGGCATATGAACTAACAGGTTATAGAGCAAACAACGCAATTATCACAACACATAGGTTGTAATATGACTTTTTTTCTGGCTTCCCCAGTGATTTTACCCACTGCTGTCCAGTTAATTGGAACACAAAGCACAGCGAGGTCGATGGGAGAGAGTGGTGGAGAAGGGGGTTGCTGTCTATCTCAGCCAACACTCCGCCTTCACTGCACACTGGAAATTGACTGGGGAACCAGCAAGCGAGACCGACAGACTGTCACTGGGAAAATGAACTGTCACCTCTCATTTCTCAAACTCCTGGCAGCATCGAATTGGCCCGCTTTGAACCATGTGACGCAACACTGATTGAGCTCTGCTGTCTCCATTTGGAACAATACAACTGTTTTTTAAATGAATGGAAAGAGGCCCTGCAGCCGAATGAGGGTGGATGTTCTGTGACAGCATTTTAGCCTTATTCTACTCGACCTGCCATGGTTACAATCGTCTCGTTTCACCACCCCTCATTATTTCCATAGCGCTGCTTCGTTACTCTGATTTTCTCCCGTTCCTGTTTTTCTTACGCCAAACAGCCATGGTGAACTGGCAGGCACACCGTGGCAAACTATTAGGGTGGCCATTTGGATCCTGGAGGCAATTCCAGAAAGTATCAAGACGTTAACCCTGGCCCAGCCACTTGTCCCTCCTGGTTAGCCTGCATATAGGGTAGAGAATGAATGCAGTTGCTGGAGCACTCATGAGGGGTTGGCCTGCAAGTTGGCTTGGGGATGCAGATATGAATGAGCCTCCCAAGGAGGAGGATTTTTGGAGACACTTACCTTGGCTCAAATGAACCACTGTCACAACAAAGGAATCACGCAGAAGCGGGACATGTGCCATTCTCTTCGAGGCCTACTGAACACCTGTAAGAAGCTTTTATCCTGGTTCTAAAATGTTTAGGATACCACCCTGATTTCTGCCTCGATAATTAACAAAAGGGATCTCTCTGTGCTGCCCCTGAACTCCCCAATCCCCAACCCCCTAACCTATGAATACTGTATCCAGTTCAGATCCTTTGAAGTCTGCTGTCCCTGCCTTGAAGCCTGCTGTCCCTGCCTTGAAGCTTGGTGTCCCTGCAGTGTGACGTGCCACAGTGGAACCAGAGACCAAGGAAGTGAGCCAGGCATTCAACTTGTAAAAGAGCTTGCAACAACTGCAACCAGCATGGGGCTCACTATTCATTTCTTTGGTGTCAGAAAATGTTACAGTGAAGAGATAACGATGTTCACATTTTTTTTACTAAATGTTGACTTGTTGCTATGTATTATCGGTCTTTATGTTTCAGCTGGCATTCATGCTATAGCTTACACCATTACCATTGTACCTAGTAGTATTCTCTGCCTGCGTTTCTGCCTTTTGCCTCTCTGTGTTCATTGCATGTTAAATCCCTGGCCCTGCTTGTTTTACGTTCTCCAGTTAGAGCTGTAGTGCCACACTGACAGGCTGGTGAAAAATCATCCTCCATCTCCCTGGTTGAACATCTGTCTCCATGGTGCTGGCTCCTCCATTGCTGGCTGTGACGCAGGTGGAGAGCCCAGTGGGAGGTCTGAGGTATTACCGAGTGAGAGGACAGGAATCACACCTCTGGGTTCAAGTCGTGCACTTAGTACCATCCCTGTTTTTGTTGGACCTGTCAACCTTCACTATATCTACCGCCATCACCTCCCAAGGCCCCATTGTGACTGTCAGGGTAGAGAAAAGATACATGGCAACTAACCCGACATATTCTCTTTGGTGACGCTCAGTGTAAATTTTAAAGTGAAACGATGATTGGTTGAAAATCTATCAATTATTGACGCCAATTGCTAGAAGAGAACGTAAAACCTCATTCAGATGTATTTCAAATCATCATGGCTTGCCTGATGACTGTTTGTTTCAAACAGTCTGATGGGGCAAATGGGAGGAAGAGAGTCAGCTTCAAAAAGAGACAACGAGGGAGAGGACCACATGGGTTGTGGCAGGAGGCAATGAGGCAGATAGGTATTTTAATGGAATGATCATCATCAAGCACCAGTTCCCTCTTTGTTAATAATTCATGGTAAAAAAAAATGTAAGGAACTATGATGACACTACAATTGTCTAATAAGCCATACAATATGTAGATGAAAAAATATCCCCCGCCGCTTTTTAGTCTTGAATATTAAAAGCAAAGAAAAGGAAGAGGGGGAGCCCTTCAGTTGACTCGTCGAAGCCATTCTGGTGTCCTGACAGATTGACTAGAGGCCTTTGTGAATCCATTTGTGGGTGAACTTTGAATGAACCTCAGCTTTGGGGGAGAGGGCACTGACAGGCCAGTGCCGCTGGGGCAGGAACTGTGCAAACCTAACACCCAGTGCAAATATTGAGCCTGCCTATAACATCAGGAGATGAAACAGGGTTGTCAAGCCCCTGCCAGCTTTAAGGAAGAGCTGGGGGCAGCATACAAGGTTCAACTATAAATTTAGCTCTAGTGGTGGTAGAAGATTATCCAATTACTTTTCTAATGAACTATTATAGCAATCAGAAGAGAAAGTGGCAAGTGTAAGTGAGAACCTGTACCAATTGTTTGTGGATCTCAGGGCATGGCATTTGTGCATAGCCAAATTGAATTTGGGTAACAAATCTAGTGTGAAACCTGGCACCCTGGAGTTTGTTGTCATGTTTAGAAACCCTGGGGATATTCTGAGGTGAAGAGGTCATTGGTAGCCACCCCATGTGTGGTAAAAGACTCCTCATGTCACATTATGCAAAGGAAAAGAATGGGTTAAACTCAACAGCAATGAAAGACAGAACATTATATATTTGTTAAAGTTTAATTTTGTAAAAACTATTATATAGAAATCAGTAATATGTGATTGTCATTATGAACTGCATTTCAATGAAAATTACATATTTTTCCATCTGATTCCTAATTTCATGAGTAGGCAGATATAAAACAGTTTCAACAACAGTTAAACAATGTTGACTTCCAAAATACTATTTGCGTAGAAAGAACATCGAAGAACAATTCAATTAGTTCCATAGATTTAGATTTTCTTATCCTTATTGTCACATTCAATAAATACTTTGTAGCTTACTGTATGGGAACATTTCATTCGCTCACAAATGTACAAATCAGCACAAATACAGACTTTTCAAAACAAACATTTTATTTCTAACTTCTCACATAATTATCTAAATGTATTTGTAGAAAATACCCGTAAATAGTGCAAACGTGAAACTAAATTGTTTGCAGAAATTAGTGCACCTAAACCCTGAAACCTGCAGTATCCTTGAAAATGTGACAAGTAAAGTGCAGCACCATGAGTGCGGTAATTCAAATGTTATTTGTAAACGATTGCTTTATGCGGTCTTCGAGCTTGGTGACACATCAGGAGATGAGGCGATCTCTCCCAAATCATTTGCCGGTACTGCTGTGTTTAGAAAGACCGTGCCTGCTTTCTCACGCTTTTTCTGCTTCATCCTGCGGTTTTGGAACCAAATTTTCACTTGAGTTTCGTTGAGCTCGAGAATAGCGGCAACTTCCACTCGCCGGGCCCTGGTCAGGTACTTGTTGAAATGGAACTCCTTCTCGAGCTCTGTCAGCTGCTTTGTGTTGAAGTTGGTACGGATTACATTCTGTTGACCAGGGACTCCATATTCTGAAACTGTAAAAGTTAATGAATGAATGAAGGAACTGATGGAATAAATGTAATTTTAAATTAAGGAATGAAAACAGGAATACACTGTATTATGATTATGTGATGATTGTGAGCAGCCAAGCAAACAGATTTTGTATTTGATCATTTATTTTACGCACCACGGCACATTTTACGCAATAACATGCAAAGCACAAACATTGATTAGGCAGTATATATATATATATAATATATATATATATTGTAATGTTGTCTATAAATTACCCTTTGTCATGACAGTGTTATTTATGACCATGTCCCAGGAGCTAACAAACCTGTTTTAGGGGGATTCCTCTTAACTTTCATCCAGTCGAAAGTTTTTGAAGTTAAATCTGCATTGAAATCATCCGAATCCTTATCACTATATTGGGAAGGAACTAATCTCGAGTAAATACTCTCCAAGTATTCTTGTTGCCCCTGTTCTCCACTGCAAAAGTGCAGATACTGGCTGCTTGGTGCAGACCCTGGCTCACTGTTCCCTTCGGCCAGGGGGGGCATGTTCGTTCCAATGGCTGACACAGGAATCCCAGGCGACTGAATGAAACCTCGTTCTTGTTCGTGAATTAGAGCGTATTGATGAGGTCCATAATCCAAGTTTGGCCCTGTTGGCGAGCCATACACCGAGTTTCCCGTTGAGCCAAACTGGAGATCTATATGATGTAGCTGGGGCTGGTGGAGAGGGTGGCTCGAAGTCTGGTGCACCGAAGAACCGCCAACTAACCGCCCATCCGACACAAAACTATCACTTGTTGCGCATGAATTGGAAGATAAGGAGGACATGTATCCATGGTTTAAATTGTGGTATCCGGCATTGGCGTTGAATATGTTAGTCCCCCTGTTACAAATGGTATAATCTAAGTAAGAGTTCATCCTGTATTGTTATGGCAAAATTAATGAAGACGGGTCAGTTCACCTTAATTGCTCTTCCCTGTGCCCTACAACCTCTAGGTAGTATGTCAAATCTGTAAAACTGCCTACCAGGCTCATATCACCTTAGTGACAGACCATGTGACTCACTTTACGCCAATGGCAATTGGGACCTATAGCAGTTTGTCAGGTCAGGATCGTCCATCAAACGTCTCACATTTACATGACAAAGGCTTCAGTCAAACTCGCCCATCAATCTGATAAGAACACAAACACGTCACACCACTTCTGCAAGGACCTTCTGGTCAGAGTGAGGGAGAACGATAGTCTGAAAAAGTGAAAGATTTAGAAATTATTTCAATTTCGTCTCTCGGTAATTTAGAGTTTGAAGCAAACAGTTGATTGGATGGTCTATGTGATCGAAATAGTATTTTGGCTGTGCTTTTTTAACAGTATTATAAGAGTAAGTAAGTTTAGTGAACTGAAATGTTTCCATTGTCATTCATGCAGTTAACAAGAGGATATAAGATTGGTGTATAATACCAGGCGTCCTCTATGAGCATTATGTTGCCCAATGTGTATAAGTATAGCAGCTCATGTGAATTACTTGATTAGCTCGGCGTGTTCTTCTGTCTGAGAGCTAATTTTACAGAGGAGTCTTGAAATTAATGCGACGATCAATCTTCTGCTCCTCTAAACGCTTGACAGCTTGTTCTCCAATTTGCTCGAGAGAGAACAAAGAACAGCCTAAATCATTGTGCCTTGATGGGCTTTTAACAATTTAATATTGCATATAATCTTTACCAGACTATACCTAATGTGGCCTATTTCATTTGACATATTTGAATATATTTTGTATGTATTTTACTCTAACTAGACACATTTAGACTATAAATAGGTAGAGCAAGGTCTTTTTGATAACAAGATGTGTAAAAAAACAGTTCTGCAGAAAGTCTGACCAACAAATGCATTTATTCAACAATATACAGAAATGATTCGTCAGCATAGCCTACACATGCATTTCAAAGGGTATCCAAAAGGATTTCACAATTAAATTACATTTTGAGGAACATTGATTCAACTGTCCCTGAAGCATAAGAGTCTGTCTGTAAACACTAAGCCCTATGATAAAAAATAACAAAATACATTACATTCCCATAAATTAAATTAATAAATAACATATAAACAACATTGTAATAAATATGTTTGTAATATTCCAATGCACACAGTTGGGTCATGACCTGCTCCACTTATAAAAGTGCATAATGTCAAGTCTTGTACAAAAACATAAGTGAGAAAAGTTTTTGCTTGGTATTGATTTAAATTCAATGTTTTACATTACCCGGTGGTTTCATATAATTAAATAATTTCAGGTTTATCCTATATGGATAAGAAATCAAAATAGAAAAACAGAACTGTCCAACAGGATCGAATAGCCTATGCAGGTGCTGATCTGTGGGCGGGATCACGTTGACTCTAGCAATACTTATAAACACTCTATTCGAATTAACTCTGTGTTTAACCTCCGACTCTAGTGGTCACAATCAGTCGCTTAATTCCCAAAATAGTTAAAGCTGCTTTTTTCGAGTAAAATATGAGTAACTCTGCTGTAATGACTCAACACTATTTGCATGCATTTGGATACAGCGAATAATTGGCCTTTTGCGGAACAAAAAAATATTTTTATGTGTGCATACCTGAACTTTTGGATTCGGTCCACTAAGGATCTGATTATGGTCAAGGGACATATTGACTACATATGCTATAAATGAGTCAGTTTAGGAGCTTGCTTGATTCATTCTTGAGAAGAATGATGCCCCAATAGGTATGATGTGTTTGGATCATATAGTGTAGGTTTAGGATGGTGTTGACTTGACGTCATCTGTGCAGTATGATTACACTGGTTATTTACCCCGCATGCAGTGAATGGCAAGTTCACATCAACATGAACAGGGTCAGCTTGAGCATAATGAATGGAAAAACTACTATCATTGTCCTGCATACTGCAAGGAGCATATTCTGGGGTTGTGGCATATTTCTGTTGCCCTTTCATTGAGTTTGGATAGACTGATGCACTGACATAATCGTTTTGTTGATGCTTTAAAGATAGCGGGGAAACAGTGTCATAATCCTCCCCCATTGCATTAATATAACCAAGATTGGTAAGAGTTCCAGGGCTACCTAAAGAAGAGCACAGTCCTTTAAACTTTCCATCTTTCTTGCACTTCATTCTCCGATTTTGAAACCAAATCTTGATCTGCCTCTCCTTTAGACTGAGTTGGTTAGCCATCTCCACGCGCCTGGGGCGGCAAAGGTAACGATTGAAGTGGAATTCCTTCTCGAGCTCAACCAACTGGGCGCTTGTGTATGCAGTGCGCGCCCTTTTGGAGGCTGCAGTTGTTGGGTTTTCCTCGTCACCAAATAGTTCTGCCGAGAGAAAATGAAATGTAACATCATTCATAAATTGAATAGGCCTACAGTACCTAAACAAAATCTTAACAACATTAGGCTATATTACATAACATTATATCAACATGTAAGCTTCTATCGAAACTGGAAATGCAATTAGCCAACGCCCATTGGTCGTAATCATATAATACAATTAGGATTGATCAAGCTTAAAAAAGTATTATTTGTAGACCTAAATGGGAATTTTACTGTCCAACTATTTATTGGGCTAGGAATTTGAATACACACCATTAACTTCTAAGGGATTGTCTCCGTTGTTCTTTATACAGTTCTGAATTGTCGACTTCTTCATCCACGGGAATATTCTTTTAGTGAAGGTAGAATTTGAGTTAGGGTCAATCTCTTTTGGGTGCTGTGATTTGCTGTTGCCATTTGACTGCGATGAGCAATCCAACTCCTTCAAGTTGATCTGGCTCTCCAGGTAGGCCAAGGGTTGGTGGGCTGGTGCGTCATGATTGTATCCAAATCCACTGGCACCTTGGTATGGGGACTCTCCAAATATTGCTATGGCGTCTTGGTAGGTATTTCTCTGCATTGTCAAGAAATGTCTCATCAGCTACTGGGGCCCTTTTGACCTTCCGAAGGAACATTGGCAACCAGAAGTCACGTGACAGTTTCCTTCCAATGACCTCTTGGTTGCTGTTCTGAAAGGTTATGAAAAAACACAGAATAAGGGAGGTGACAGTATGAATCCATCTTATCAACTCAATAGCACCATGACGTGAATAGGACCCTTTCAACCTGCTTACAGAGGCAATGTCAGACTATAAGATAGTCTCTAATATCTACTTTCCCTTCTCAACCCTAAAGAAAGTAATTGTTTGTTGAGAAACAAGTCACCAGCTTTTAGTCCAGTAGTGTTATTCAGCATAGGCCTACTTTTGCAGACCCGTCAATGGGCTTAAACAAATAAGAATGCAAACAACAATGCAATTTGAATATCATAAAGGCAAGACATTATTTTATATTTTCAAGAATTTAATGCTAGAATGCTTGAGGCCTGTAGAACTTGTGTGAAACTATGCTATTTTAGAGAAAAACTAAAAAGCCCTACATGTTAAATTACTAGCCTAAATAAATACAACTAATTAAAGACACATAGGCTATAGGTCTTACATAGGCTAATGATAACATTATTATAATATACAACTGTCGATAGAGATTTAGCCAACAAAACTCGACAAAAAAAACAAGGTAACTGTGTCAAGTCTCCTACATAAAGCCCAATATAGGGGGAAGAAAACAGACAATTTCTTTATTCAATATCAGATAATCTTAACCGTTAATGGTAGCCTATAATTGTATATTTCTAATCACGTTTCCTTACATTTCCATTGAAATCTTCAACATGAACAAAATATTCAAGGTCTCTGAATTCATTATAACGATTATGCTGCCTATGCCTTTATAAGCAACAAAAATAAGTAAAAACAGAAGATGATTAAATAGTTTAAGAGAAAACGAATGTTGGATGGTATGGAGGCATAGCGTACAGCTTTATGAACTCTGCTTGAACCGCGCACGAGTCATATGGTCGTAAATCACAAAGAAAATAGCCGACCATTCACCAGCCCGGCTTACCTTAGCGTATAACGTAGATCCCACGAATACTGACTAGATATGATTCATTTCACATCCAGAATCAATAACGACAGGTCTCTCCTTTCAAAAACATCGAGGAGTATTATAATCCAGTTGCAATGATAGGCTTGCTATTAACTCATTGGGAGTCGCCCACAGCATGGAAGAGGTCGAACGAGAACATGGGTAGCCTTTGCGCAGCTGACTAGACAGTGAAGAAGAATTCTGGCCACATCGCCAATTTGAAAACACAATTCGCCGAAAACCATGACCTCAGTCCGTAAATTATGAGACAAATACATGTGGATACATTACTCCATGATGCGTTGTAAGGGGCTGTCTGAAGTTAGAGCAGCCTATTTTAAAATGTGTGTTTAGGAAAGCCTTTTCACAACGAAAATTATGGTAATTGCAGATGTGGTGGGACGGGGCTAGTGGCCTTTGATCGATTTGATTCACACGAGAGCAATCTGCATTAATGAACTGACCTGAGGGCCCAACTTTTCTCTATGGCATAGCCATAGAGCTAACATGGCCCAGTCTATACTTAGGCCTATTCAATGTAGCCTATCTCATTGGATGTTATATGTCAGATTTTACCAACAAAATAAATATAAAAATCAAGAGACCAGTGTTTGGAGATGACAACAGAAACCAAATAACAATTTGAGAGTAGTAGCCAAAATGTGGAATGGCATTGGTGTCTTAAAATAAAGAAAGGAAATCAAAATGCACCAATTGAACTATGCCAAACTAAATTGTCAAAATGGGGTTATGATTTTGATTTGGTCAATTTATGACTTTGCGTACTATTGCATGACCCCTGCATGAATAATGTATGATGTCAATGTGAAATTTGACAAAAAGTTCGTGTTGAGTGTGACTGGCTATCAATATAATGTATTTCCATGATATATGAATTTAAGATTTCAGGATTATGCGGTTGTCTAACCTGGCAGACAACCATATCGAAAAGTGAAATATTTTGCACACATCAGGACAAAACACACCAACCCAACACTCAAAACACACCAACACTCATATTCAGTTTTGGAGAGGTAAACTAATATTCCAGCATATTAGTCCTCAAAAGGCCATGGACCCAAATTGCGTCAGTTTCTTTGGAGAACCATCTGCCTCTTGGCTGTACAGGTTAGACATTGAGCCTACTGGAGGTGAGGATCAAACATGCCGCTATAGGATTGTTGTTAGTGGATCGATACCCATTGGGACTGTGGCGGTGCTTTGATCTCTTATGTTAACCTTTTAATTGAAAATGCTCAATCCCCTCGATTCATTCATTAGGGACAATAGTTAATACCCCAGGCAGGATAGCTAATGTTTAACTACACGAAAGTAATTAGGCTACAACACAAAATCATCTAAACATTGACCAGTCTTTTGATCAAAGACGTCAGGACTGCCAATCTAACGAAAATTAGCCGAGGTAATTTAGCCGTGACCGGTTCAGACCATGCACATGGATTTGTTGAACTTAGCTATCAAATGGATAACGTACATCTCCCACTTTTTCTATCTACATTGTCATACTACATTTATAGGATGTCTGCCTATAGCATAGCTATATAATCTTTCAGTGATCAAATATATCTGTGTGCCTATTCTTCGAATCTCAAGACAAATTCCTGCCATATACACTGTCATGAAAATACTATAATAATCGTTTCAAATCATATTCCATAAAAAGCTCCTATCCTGGGGGAACGATGATCAATTCGAAATGATGCATGAATATGTGGCGTCGAGATTAGACAATGATTTATTTCAAGGTTCTATGGCTTAAAATTAAACGTTAAGGCTCTGTAATTGCCAAGTTGATGTAACCCGAGACCTCCAGGCATAAAGTCTTTATATCGGTCTGCTCAGCCCAGATGAAGGATGGAGAAAGACAATTAAGAGCACCGATTAATCGTATCACTTGTGGATCTGTAGATTAATGCACATACAGCTATAAACAAAACAAAAAGAGTATTCCAGAAACACAATGGCAGCTGTCTCTGACATTGGCTCACATATCATTAGGCTATAAATCAAAATGGAACGACTGGCAGACAGGAAAGAGAGGCAGACAGTGTAGGATGAAATGTATACATCACCTAAACCATCGAAATCAATTAAATAGAGATAGATAGTCTAGCCAATGGATCTCTCGCCTATTGAAACTTCAATATAGAAAATCAAACAACATAATGTGTCGTGCTTGTTGTAACATTTCTTGAATTGGACCATACATTTCCTGCAATGTCATTCATATAGCCTAATTAATACAACATCAGATTCTCCAAAAAATGCTATCCATATACTTACAATAGATTTGCAGGATCATCTTCATTCCAGCTATGTAGACTTTAAGAAGATACATTGTACACCAGCGGGCAAATCACTACAGTGGTTGGCCTGATGAATGCGTGCATCTACTCTGCAACCTCTTATTTAATGAATCACGTGACATGGATGGTTGCTCACCAGGCTACTCTGACCTATGATGTGGGAACTGGCTTCAGAGCAATGCAACTGTGTTGTGTTATTTGCACGGCGCTGCAAATATAAAATAAAACCTACCCATATCGCTTTTGATTTGCACTGTAGTGCTGTCTTCGAGAACGGAGATAAGAACTCTGTGATTTCTTTGGCAGACGGTCTGGTCCTCTATAGATAAGCTGTATAGCAAAACAAAAGTGTATTAAAGAATGAAGAAATACATGTTATCCTGAACGATGCCCACATCTTAGGCCTATACTGAAACGTCGAATGGAGCCGTTCATTTCTCTGTCAGAAAATGGTTGGTCGGTTAGAATCTAAACTCATGGATTAATTCAGATTGTTACATGGCAAATTATTATTTAAAACGGCAAGGGCTCCTGCTGACCTCATGCAACGGCAATTGATAACAGGCGCATAAATACAATAAACAAGATTTACAAATCAAATGGATTTACTAATGTTCAAACAACTGATTATAGTCTATAAGAGGCTGACATATTTACGCCAGCAATTAACTACCCTAAATAAATTTAGGTTAGGTAAATAAGTTAACACACCCTCTGAGTTTTGTCTACAACAGCGAAAATAATTTTTGAAATGCATGAGGATATAGGCAGTTTCAGACCCAAATATTCATTTCAGGCCTCATGGTCAGCATGACTAAATTTAGGACAGCATACAGTAAACATTCTAGCATTCAGACTTGAACCAAAACAGACTGCCTCGTCAAAGTATTGATCCATCCCTAACCGTGTGGGTGTGGGTGTGTGCGTAAAAAGTACAAGTAGTATAAGTATAATGAACGTTCAAATGATAATGGGTCCAAAAAGCATGTCTCACCATGGGTTTGGTATACAAATCATCTTTGATAATATTTAATACCATGAAAAATAACATCTTATCCAACTTCCTTACACTTTTAATAAAATGTAGTCAGCACTAGCCCAGTTTGCACTAGCCCAGTCAATCAATATCGTATAGGCCAGGGCTCTCCAACCCTGTTCCTGGAGAGCTATACTCCTGTATGTTTTCAATCCAACCCAGTTGTAACCAACCTGATTCAGCTGATCAACCAGCTAATTATTAGAATCAGATATTATGATTGGAGCCAAGACCTACAGGACCATAGCTCTCCAGGAACTGTTTTGGAGAGCACTGTCATAAGTTGGAAAGCTTTCATATAATAACGCTTTGTAGAATAGATATAACACCTCATGGCTTACACATCAGTTGCATTGAAAATACATGAGACGTGCATTTCGTTATGACAATAGACCTATGTTTGAAAACTGGAAGTAATGAGCAACAGTGGCACTTACCGAGGTTCTCCAAAAACGTATCTTATTATCCAAAAGACAAAACTCGGGCGTGAAGGTTAGCACTTGGTATTCGCCAGTAGCTAGTTTTGCGCATTAGAGTTTTCAAAGGAGACATGATGGATATGTCGGCGAAATGAATGCAGACGGAAGGCTATCGTCAGTAGTAACATGGGGCTGTCTATAGACGGGGCACTTGACGCTGAGTGGGTAGGGCTACCTCCCCGAACAATGTAAACCTTGGCTCGCCCCATGTCATTGCTGTTAATCTTTAGACGGATTCGCGGTCATTACTAGCCAAATAGTATGGATTATATTCAAAGTAGTGATCCTGGGATAAGAAAAATAACAATTTTGATCTGGATCGTGTGTGCATTACAGCAACAGGATTAAATAATAATTAAAAAAGGCATAATGACAGAAAGTTTATAAACTAGATTTGGCACACATCTAGTCAAACATGAGGCTCTCTCTGTCAAAAAGGTCAGCAGGCTCTGTAGAGGGTAAATAAAGAATTGCATGTATCCCTGTTGCACAGTGGCTCCAAAGCCCATGATTGACATCTCAGCCTGCACCTTCAGTGGGGTATGGGGGGAATAGATTACAGGTATTCTTCAGTGGCGCCTAAATCAATAGCAACGAAATCCTAAATGTCTTGTTTAAGCATTTTTTTGTGCTCGATGCAAGAGAACCACGTTTAGGCTATTTGTTTTATTTCCAGCCTTATTGATCTTCAATGGAATTATGTCAAGGTGGACCAAACGATTCTAATTAGCATGATATACCTACATGTAATTGCCAAAATAAAGGAAACACAAACATAAAGTGTAATTATTTTACACTGAACAGAAATATAAACGCAACATGTAAAGTGTTGGCCCCACGTTTCATAAGATGAAAAAAACAGAAATGTTCCATATGCACGCATATCTCTCTCCTTTGTTGCGCACAAATTTGTTAACATCCCTGTTAGTGAACATTTCTCATTTGCCAAGATATTCCATCCACCTGATAGGTGTGGCATATCAAGAAACTGATTATTGCTGGGGACAATAAAAGGCCACTTAAAAATGTTCTGTTTTGTCACACAATACAATGCCACAAATGTCTCAAGTTTTGAGGGAGCGTGCAATTGGCATGCTGACTGCAGGACTGTCCACCAGAGCTGTTGCCAGAGAACTGATGTTAAATTCTCTACCATAAGCCACCTCCAATGTAGTTTTAAAGAATTTGGCAGTATGTCCAACAGGCCTCACAACCACTGACCACATGTAACACGCTAGCCCCCAAGACCTCCACATCAGACTTATTTACCTACAGGATCTCCTAAGATATTTTGAAATTGTTTCATGTTGTGTTTATACTTGTGTTCTGTGTAATTTTGGGGGAAAATATATATTGTACATAATAAATAAAAAAAGACGGGTCAACATCTAAATATTGCTCCCAGCGTTGATCAAAGCTCAGGAGGCTTATATTCTTGATCTGACGGAGTTCTAATCGCGCCTGCATCTTTGTGAACGAGTGGAATCATGAACAGTGGTCTGTTCGTAATGTTCACCTGCGTCTCCTGGATTTGCCTCCCGGATTTGCCTTTTTAGCAGCACATTCACCACTCTCTCAACGGCTAACTCCGCCCTCTCGTGCACAGGCCGAGGGCCTGAGACGTGAAACTAACCAACCCAGCTCGGAGTCGGCTCAAGTAGGTAACTAGAGACCCTGTGGAGTGTGTTTGCGAGATGCCGGACAAAAGGCCATTTTAAAACCGTCCCGAGACTCCTGCCGTGTCTACAGACATCCCCCCAAACAAACAAAAACCGTCTTTCAAAGAATGAGTGCACAACTGGTAAATAGTCTATTATAAAGACAGTATGTCGGTCGGGTGGCTAGATGTCGCAGAGACTTATATTGCAGGCTCTGTATTCGGCTACTTGGCCAACTATAAGGATGAAGTAAGAATCGAACGTTAAACCGAGCATACCTCAGCAGGATAATAATAACGTTGCTTTACAGACAATAGGTTATACTGAGACAGCCAGTGATGTGGTGAGACTGAGGCAGGCATGTAGGAAGAAGCAGAGACCGCAAGAAAGCGGAAACAAGCAAGCAGGGAGAGAGAGTGGTTAGTAAAGTGGTTCCCAAACTTGTTAAAACTTATGGAACAAGTTGTGAACTAAAACAAATATATATATATATATATATATATATATATATATATATATATATATATATATATATATATATGTTTCAAAATGAACATCTCCACATGACCTATTTTCCCTATAGGCCTACATTGTCTAATCAAAAAGCAAACAATACAGTCTTATATCGATCGCCCACTGGAGTTTATAGTTTACCCATCACCCACCTTTTTTTACCACTACATCACTGATATTAATACAGAATTGTAAGTAACGTTCTAATAATTCATGTAAATGCGATAATACATACGATCATCTGTGTGCTCCATTGACGTCTGTGTGGCGCTTGATGAGCGTTAGGAATACAAACGTGAACACTATGGAATTTGAGAAAAGAGATATCTATGTAAAGAGTTGATGGTTTTATACAATTCATCATTACAACCGACTGAACAGTCGCTGATGCTATGTGTCAGTGTGAATCATTTCTCATATTTTCCCCTTTCAAATCAAATCAGGCGTATAACATTACAATTGTCTAAGCTAGCTAACAGGCTATGTGGTTGTTGATTGACTGAGGTGAAAGAACTAGCAGCCAAAGTGATCATGGCTGGGGTCATTTTTCTGTTCACCAAAAAGCATTTTAACGTTTTTTTATTGTATAACAAACCTCATTAAAACTCAAACCCTGGTTATGGCTCTGACCACGATCGGCCAGAAGAGCTTTAGTGCGCATTGGCATAGATTCTACAAGTGTCTGGAAGTCTATTGGAGGGATGCGACACCCTTCTTCCACGAGAAATTCCATTATCTGGTGTTTTGTTGATGGTGGTAGAAAACGCTCTCTCAGGACACATCGAGAATCTCCAATAAGTGTTAAATTGGGTTTAGATCTAGTGACTAACACACACACCCTTTAAACCCCATATGCTCATTTGAAACTCCTTTTCTTGTCACTGAGGTCTCTTCTTCTAGCCAAAAATTGGCAACTGGGAATTTTTATACGTGACCCTACGCATGATGGGATGTTAACTGCTTAATTAACGTTCAATATAATTCGTATTCCTCATTTAGTTGAAGTCGGAGGTTTACATACACTTTAGCCAAATATATTTAAACTCAGTTTTTCACAATGCCTGACATTTAATCCTAGTAAAAATTCCCTGTCTTAGGTCAGTTAGGATCACCACTTTATTTTAAGAATGTGAAATGTCAGGATAATAGTAGAGAGAATGATTTATTTCAGCTTTTATTCCTTTCATCACATTCCCAGTGGATCAGAAGGTTACATACACTCAATTAATATTTGGTAGCATTGTCTTTAAATTGTTTAACATGGGTCAAACATTTCAGGTAGCCTTCCACAAGCTTCCCACAATAAGTTGGGTGAATTTTGGCCCATTCCTCCTGACAGCTGGTGTAACTGAGTCAGGTTTGTAGGCCTCCTTCCCCGCACACGCTTTTTCAGTTCTTCCCACAAATTTTCTATAGGATTGAGGTCAGGGCTTTGTGATGGCCACTCCAATACCTTGACTTTGTTGTCCTTAAGCCATTTTGCCACAACTTTGGAAGTATGCTTGGGGTCATTGTGCATTTGCGACCAAGCTTTAACTTCCTGACTGATGTCTTGAGATGTTGCTTCAATATATCCACATCATTTTCTTTCCTTATGATGCCATCTATTTTGTCCCTCCTGCAGCAAAGCACCCCCACAACATGATGCTGCCAACCCCATGCTTCACGGTTGGGATGGTGTTCTTCGGCTTGCAATTCTCCCTCTTTTCCCTCCAAACATAACGATGGTCATTATAGCCAAACAGTTATATTTTTGTTTCATCAGACCAGAGGACATTTCTCCAAAAAGTATGATCTTTGTCCCCATGTGCAGTTGCAACCCGTAGTCTGGCTTTTTTTATGGCGGTTTTGGAGCAGTGGCTTCTTCCTTGCTGAGCAGCCTTTCAGGTTATGTCGATATAGGACTCGTTTTGCTGTGGATATAGATACTTTTGTACCCGTTTCCTCCAGCATCTTCACAAGGTCTTTTGCTGTTGTTCTGGGATTGATTTGCACTTTTCACACCAAAGTACGTTCATCTCTAGGAGACAGAAGGCGTCTACTTCCTGAGCGGTATGACGGCTGCGTGGTCCCATGGTGTTTATACTGGCGTACTATTGCTTGTACAGATGAACATGGTACCTTCAGGCGTTTGGAAATTGCTCCCAAGGATGAACCAGACTTGTGGAGGTCTACATTTTTTGGAGGTCTTGGCTGATTTCTTTTGATTTTCCCATGATGTCAAGCAAAGAGGCACTGAGTTTGAAAGTAGGCCTTGAAATACATCCACAGGTACACCTCCAATTGACTCAAATTATGTCAATTAGCCTATCAGAAGCTTCTAAAGCCATGGCATAATTTTATGGAATTTTCCAAGCTGTTTAAAGGCACAGTCATCTTAGTGTATGTAAACTTCTGACCAATTGGAATTGTGATAGTGAATTACAAGTGAAATAATCTGTCTTTGTTGGAAAAATGACTTGTGTCATGCACAAACTATAGTTTGTTAACAAGAAATGTGTGGAGTGGTTGAAAAACGAGTTTTAATGACTCCAACCAAGTGTATGAAAACTTCCGACTTCAACTGTAACTTGTCTCTCTCCTGATTTAAAAACATGGCCTGCTGGAGCTACGTCATCCGAAAAATCCAGATCCCAAAACACATACGAGGTGGACACGAGCTTTCTGATTAATCTCGTTTTTGGACGTACAGCCTTTGATAGACACCGCGCCTCATGAATCGCATGGCATTTTAATATTTGTTAGAAGCGGTGACCTGCGTTTCACCCCTTCCTCAAGGCCTCACACATGAACAATTTCTGACTTGTTCGATGATATTGAGTAATGTAGGACCTACTCCTTTTACCAAAAAGGGAGCAGGGGCCCAATATATATAGGAACCAGGCTCCTGTGAGTTATTAGAGCTGATAATTCTGAGCGCAGAGAGAGCAATGACATGTATAGTGATTTACAGTTAAATAGCAAACAGTGGGTAGGCTAGACCTACACCCCGAATTAAAACATAATTCCAAATAAATACATTATTTTGATCCAGAATGTTTTTACATGTTACGGTACTCGAGAAAGTGAGATAATGGGAGACATTTTGTTTTATCTCCTCTCATTGGAAATATAGGCCAGGCATTGTAATATAACCACAGATTTTCTAAGGTTTGAGACTTTTTTTTTTACACTGTGCTTAATTTACAACTTAGATGATCGATTGAGCGGGGCAACAGTGAAGCCGGTCTGAAGCGGGCTCTGCTGGTGTGCAGGTGGCGTTACATCACGTCACTGAATAAGCATTGGCCTATGCTCCAATCGCATATTTTAAGATTTACTTTGAGGTCACTTTGTGAAGCACGATTATTATGCCATCTATCCATGCATATTCAAATATTTGTGTCGACTGCTGTCAGACAAGTTTTCAGATAAAGAACAAATAGCCTGTTCATCTATCAATGCTTTTTCAATGTAAAACTTGATTCCCAACTGCTCAATAAAAAAGGCCTACGCACTAATAAAGGTGTCAATAATCTCCATGCAATTGTATCGAATATAAATAATAAGTAGGCCTATAAATGTAAAACGAAACAGACAATTCTTAAACAAAACACTAACGTATTTTACGCATTAATCCATCCATACAGAATAACCAACACAAGATACAATTCCATAGGCTATCATGTATGCTTCCAAAATCACAAATTAAAACAATTATTCAGACTGTCTTTTTCGTCCGTGTAGGCCTATGGATTTCAAGGATGTTGACGATGTCTGAGAAACAGGCCTATTGGTATTGTAGGTTAGATCCTCAGCATCTGTGGCTCTCGTCTAGTGACCTCGCGATGATCCCCGGTCTATGAATTATTGATGAGATCCGTGCACAGATTACCCCTATCAATATGCAATACTTATTATCCTGGATAAATGGCTATTTAACAGTTATGAATAGTGGAATTGTTTCAACCCAATACAAAACATTGGTGTGTGTTCTTTAGCACATTTCTTTTAAATATATAAAATGATTTAAGCAAAAAAAGTTTGAGACATCGGGAATATTTATTGCATTTAGGTACATTTTAGATGAATAAATGACAGCTATTGACGAAAGATGTCAAAACCAGTGTTTTCATATTGCCCTAATTTGATTGGATATCACCACGCAGAACTGCGATTGCATGCTGATTCATATACAATTTGGTCAGGTAGGCTTGCTACACAATGGGACACATACAATTTAGCCATGGTGGCAACTACGCAAAGACATGATCCATTAACATAGGCTACAAACACACAATAGCAACTCGTTATTATAATATAACATACAAAATTGGGCGTAATTCCAAGTTTTTACCATCAGGATCAGTGTTTGATGCGTTTATATACTGGACAAAAATATAAAAACGCAACGTGTAACAATTTCTAAGATTTTACTGAATTACTGTTCAAATAAGGAAATCAGCCAATTGAAATAAATGAATTGGTCACTAATCGATGGATTTCACATGATTGGGAATACAGATATGCATCTGTAGGTTACAGATACCTTTAAAAAGCCTCAAAATGGGCCTCAGGATCTCGTCACGCTATTTCTGTGCATTCAAACTACCATCGAGAAAATGCAATTGTGTTCATTGTTGGTAGTTTATGCCTGCCCATTTCATAACCCCACCGCCACCATTGGGCACTCTGTTCACAACATTGACATCAGCAAACCGCTTGCCCACACCGACGTCATATATCTTGTCTGCGGTTGAGAGGCTTGTTGGATGTACTGCCAAATTCTCTAAAATGATGTTGGAGGCGGCTTATGCTAGAGAAATGAACATTCAATTCTCCGGCAACAGCTCTGGTGGACATTCCTGCAGTCAGCATGCCAATTGCACCTCCCTCAAAACTTGAGACATCTGTGGCATTGTGTTGTGTGACAAAACTGCACATTTTAGAGTGTCCTTTTATTGTCAACAGAACAAGCTTCTTGATATGCCACACCTGTCAGGTGGATGGATTATGTTGGCAAATGGGGAAATGCTCACTAACAGGGATGTAAACAAATTTGTGCACAACATTTTAAAGAAATAAGCTTTTTGTGCATATGGAACATTTCTGGGATCTTTTATTTCAGCTTATGAAACATGGGACCAACATTTTACATGTTGCGTTTATATTTTTGTTCAGTGTGGAATAATAAAGCCTAATATTTATATGATTAGACCTCCATTATCCAGCATAATTTATTAAAATCGACTGAGGTCTGATTCCCAACGTTTACAGTGGATTCACCTATTCTGTCCTTGGAGAGAGACGCACTGTTCAACGGCTTATCTTGGAAATTGATGGTACACACAAAACCCTGTTGAAGTTCGTGCTTTACCTTAGACCACGCTTTTATCAAGACGGTCTAATTTTTGGATACAGACTTGAATTTCACTTCAAGTTTTTGTCAGTTTTCTGACTTGAGTCTATAGGCCAGAGACATGCATTATCCAATTTCCCTTCACATATCAGCACCTCTGACACTGATTCCACGAGGTGCAATGCAATTATTGCAAAAAAATTGAATTAGTTTGTGTCCTGTTCGTGAAGAGGCAGAATTTCCCCCAGTTTTACGCTGAGCAAAATGAATGAATTCTTATTTGCTGGTCTTTATAGATAATTCGATTACAATCCATGGATTCTCAAAATATTTTATTTTGAGGCTAATTCCAACATTAATAATATATGTTTGGTATATAATCATAGACAGTGGAACACTTATTTAAATGTATCACTGCATTTCTGATATTAACTTTCTATCCTGATATCGAGGATATCGCCACTGCCCAGACTAGTGCTGTACAGTCCACAACCCTTTCTAATCCCTTCGCAGCAGTTAAACCGTCACTTTCATTCAAGAATGTGAATTATATAGTACATTGTCTACTCCCCAAAACCATAAAACTAACTTTATGGACCCCACGTGACCTTTCAGAGTCAGTAAAGGGATTATATGTTCTACGGTACGGAGGCATTTAGTAAATTCGAGCCATGTACCTGTAAGATAGCCTACATGTTGGGACATTTGATGTGGAAACGAATAACTAAATACAAGCAAACAGAAGTGCGACTCAAGCCAAAGAAGTCAATAAGAGGGTAAGTTTAAAAGGTTTAGCGTTTGTTTTTCTGGTAAAGAATGGCAGCATGGAACCAATACTGAATCTAATAACCTTGACATGATGGTGGGCACTTTATAGGTGCATGGTTAAAACAATATAGCTTGGACGAAAACAATGCAAATATTTAAATCAGCAACAAACCTGACTCAAATGTAATGCACGTCATAGGCCTATACCAAAAAAGTAATCTCAAGCCAATGTTAAGCATGAAAACTTCCATGGAAATTATTCTTGCTAATGTGTTATTTTACAGCAATGTAAAACAGTACAAAATCTATAGGAACATGTTGTTTATGAAGTTAATTTGTTTGAACGTGTGGCAAGGTTAAGTAAGCCTAAATTGTTGATACAAGATGTCCAAAATGCCATGAATGGTTTACGTTCACCAGTGTTATAGCCTATGTGTGTCTATAGAATAGTGCATGAAAACATGTGTAGGCCTAATTCATTCATTTACTATATGTTAAATGAAGAAGAGGTTAATCCATTGCAATTACTATGCTTCAAATATATCAAGCGATGGAGAGAAACTTTATTTCCAAATCTATAGATTCACATAGAAATACAAAAAGCTTAATTGGCAAAATCTTTACCATCACTGTAGGCGTATAATCCACCGAATACCACTCCCTTCCTGTCCACTATACAAATTGATCACATTGAAAAGGTTCAATACATTTATGCAACTTAATAAGTACTTAGTTCTAAACAATTACAATTGGATATATTTGTGCACAACGTGTTATAGGCTACATAACAGATTTACCTGTATTTTTAAACCTGGAAAACGTACTGCGCTAACCACGATAATCAAGCATAAATACAGCATTAAAAACTTACACTGAAGCGCTTTGAATGATCCCATCATCTATAGGTTTACATTCAATGAAGAGCAGCATATGTTTTGGAAACATAGGCTACTGTACACTTTACACCTGTTAGAATGTTTAGAAATTACACAATATAGGCTAACAGCTCACGTGAAACATGACAACATTCAAGAGATAAAACAGAGCACATGACTTTATACTACCCTTAGACAACGAGTCTAACTTTTTTTCTAGTTCCAAAGATAACTACAGGCTACCGTAACACAACGTTGAACTAAACGTCTGTTGAAGACCACAGAATATTTTTTCGTCTAAAATCACAACAACATGCTGAAAGATGCTGCGCTGTAGTTTACAGTACTCCGGATTCCCCCCTTATCACTTGCAGTTCGAGCTCAGTTATGGAACGCGCTACCTCCTGTAACCAGACTCATACTTTTCAGTTTATTGTCCTTCTTCCATTTCATCCTTCGATTCTGAAACCAGATTTTTATTTGTCGTTCCGTGAGGCACAACGTGTGGGCTATCTCTATTCTCCTCCTCCGGGTTAGGTATCTATTGAAGTGAAATTCTTTCTCCAGCTCTAGCGTCTGGTAGCGGGTGTACGCTGTTCGGGCCCTTTTCCCATCTGGTCCAGCCATTTCTAAATTGCATGAAAAATCCAAATTAGAAGTGGACAACAGATAGTGGAAATAGGATTTTAAACATTACAAAAGGAAACATGTTTAACAGCACATATGAAATATTAAGCAATTCTGGGTGTTGTATAGGCTGCACGCGGGCGCGTGCCATGCACGGATTGTCGCACAACTATCCTACATTACCAGAAATAGAACTTGCATTCAGCTATAGCCTAAACATAAATACCCACCAATTTTCCAACATTTAAACAATATTTCTCTAAATGAATCTTTATTACAATTAAAATATACTTTAATAGGCTAAAAATTATGTTTTATCTTGCACTAAGACATATATTGTACTTGACAATATCATAAAAGCAAATCCGTTGCCATATCCTACCATCCTTACGGAGTTCGTGCAACACTTGACATATTTGTGACGCTACAAATTTGTACTATAGAAAATCACATCAGCGAGCATGCAATTCACTCCAAAGCAAGACCACCACAAAACACAGTAAAAGTAGGCTATGTATGTACCATGGTTAATGTGCAGTTTCCGCATCCATGGGAATATTTGCGGCGTTTGGCAATCGTTTGAGATTGTCGTGGAGGTTGCGTTATTGGACTCCTGTTGTAGTTGTTGTGCCCGGGCAGCCATGCTGCTGGTACTGCTTGTGTGCGCGCCTTCCTCAGTCTCAGAGACAACGCTGGTATCCTCTATCTCTGTAAAATGACTGTTGTTGCCTTTGTTGAGATTATTGTTGGCGATCGAGGTCGTGCTCCGGTCAGGTGGAGGAGAGGGGCTTTTTAGTTCCAAAGACTCGCGGTTGGCGCAAGGAAGGGGATCTGGAGACGAAAGCGAGCAGGTCGGCAATCTGTACCGGGCATCCGGGCCAGTGGACTGAAAACCACGGGTATCCTCTCCAACAGCCGCGAAGTGGCTACCAGTGTCGGGGCGATTTACGGTTAGGTCCATGCCATTGTAGTTGCATCCGAAAGACCCAGAGTGCATGGTGCCAGGGTCCCTGAACGTACCGTTCACAGTGCCGTTAGTCCCATAATTTAGTAACTGATAGTCGGAGCCATTCGGATAGCGCCCTGAAAACGAGTTAACAAAGTAAGAGCTCATTTGCTTGTTTTTAAAGGCTCGATTTGTAGATCTTTGTCGCTATAATCCTCTGCTTCACGATTTATGATGTAATCATGAATTATAGCAATGAAGCCTACTGTACTTTGCCAGGTATGCGGCCAAATATGGGAGAGCGCTCGGGAATCACGTGCATTTGTTGACCAGTCGTAAATTCTCACTGATGACTTCAAGAGGTAATTCATGCTCTACGGTTACAAATGATGACGAAATGATGGTCGTTATGCTCGAGTCAATGGTGCCTCCCCATTTCGCCCTGAGATCCATGTAGGCAGACAGCGCCATCTACTGGCAGTGGAGGTAACTGTCAGAGAGGGTGCTCTGAATACTTTTTTTCATTGTTCATTCTTTTTTTAAACATTGACTGTTCTAGGACACAAAAGTAGGCTAAACTATTTTACCAATAGGTATCTCAGACAGGTATCCCAGTATAAAAAAGTTATACAAAAATATATATTATAGTAGGCCTAATACACTAGGCATGTGTATCATTAAAGAGAGACTAGCCTATTTAAATGTCCGGCTTGCTCAACTAGGTCAATTTTACAGGACATAATGATAATAATAACTATTATAAGACTATTTCCTTCACATCAATAAAACAAGAAAACTTTCTATGAAATATTTACAGAAATTACCAACGCTTTATTTGCATTTACAAAAGATAACAAAAAAATGTCTTACATAATATTGCACACGACATCCAGATGGCAAGTGCACAATAAACAACTTGTGAAAACATTATCCAGTTGAATATGACAAAGCGATGTAAACGCCTAAAACGAACAAAATACAACACACACACACTATGGTAGGCTATTAGGCCAAAGCATCTCTCTTGTATCGATAATGGGGCCATACAAAATATTTAATTATCGAGTATTTTGAATAGGCTTGTTTTTGCACTTCTCCAACGCGGCTCCAGGAAACCAATATGTGCGAGCGTAAGGCCTATTTCACGGTCGTCACCAGTTACCACAACCACAAAGTCATAAACCCCGCCTATTTCTACAATTGATCTTCCTAAAATGTAATTTTATACTTTTACCACACTTCTAACCTTAAATTAAGACCACATTTATTTTTTCATGAATTTTTACGATATAGCCAATTTTGACTTTGTGGATGTGGTAAACCCTATTTTACTTTCAAGCAACAATATTGGCAAAACAAAAAATACAAACACAATCAAATAAGAATAGGCTAGCCAGCTTCAGTTGTTTTTAACCTGTTTCTAACCAACAGACGTTATATCATCGTGCAAATATATTTATCTAGTAGGCCTATTTACATATTTTCACAAAAATGTGTAGGCCTATGCAGCTATTTTATGAAAAACAACAACCAACAATAATTAAACATCTCTCAATTCATGGTACAACAGTTATAGGATGGTTTGTGTAGTTTTTTTACTCGGTGCCTTTCAATCTGTCTGCTTTTCCTCCTCTTCATCGCTGGGTTTCGAAGGATTCATAACTTTGTTCTCCTTTTTCCACTTCATTCTGCGATTCTGGAACCAAATCTTTATTTGACGTTCAGTGAGACACAGAGCATGCGAAATCTCGATTCGACGACGCCTGGTGAGATACCTATTGAAATGGAACTCTTTCTCGAGCTCAAGAGTCTGGTATCGAGTATAGGTCTGGCGGCCTCTGCGTCCACTGCTGCCCAATGTCCCTACAAAAAAAGAATAGCAAACCAAACCCAGCAATTATGTAAGAAACAAAGACATGGACAGGATGGATACCTTTACACTATCATCACTGTTATAGACTATTGTTACAATCACTATTATGGATGTAATAAATTAGCCTATATACATGTAAAATAGCCTCCATTAGTAAAACCTTAAAAATAGCATAGCGTAGTTGAAATTATCCATTTGATTCACATGATAGCCCACTGTATTTTGACAGTTTAACGCATTTCCTATACAAAACCAGTTTCTGTTCATATATTTTTCATGTCAATCACGTTCTCGGCGATAGAATCCAATACATATCCCAGTCATCAAATCATCATGCATGTGGTCACACAACGACTTGTAAAATTCTTCCTCTTTTCCCGTCTTAATTTCAAAGCAATAGTTACTTATAAGCTACAATGTCAATGCATATTATGGACTTTGCCAGGCAACACTGTTACAGTAGTCATCTGATTGATAGGCAACATGCTGATTGTAAACCCCCTTTCAATAAATTAACAATGAAAACACGTTAAACGTTAACAAAAATCAAAAGTAAAGGTTTCACTGACCGGCGGTGCAAGAATTCATCCTTTGCATCCACGGATAAAGCAGAGAAGACTTGTCGTCCACAGCAGTGGTTATGTTTACATTCTGCTCGAGGCACTCTGACTTGCGCTGGTCCTGAGTTACAAAGAGCGGCTGCTCCTCTCGATTTGCGAAAGCGCACGAGCGGTCACTGTAAAAAGTGGCAGCTGTATAGTCGCAGGGAGCGCTGGTGCTGGGGCGACCGTAGATACTAGTGGTTTGCTGGTAATATGAGGTTGGGTAAACCTTCTCTTGCATATTGGCAGCTCCATATGTAGCGTTGGAAAAGTGTCTTAAAGGGTCAGTATATCCGGAGGAATATAAAGGTATCTGAGCGAGGAGAGACTCCTGTCCTCCGGGCAGAGAAACCGGAAAAGTTGAGTTGACAAAATAGGAACTCATTGGATGGACAAATATGCTCCGAGGAATATGATTTGTAATGTTTTATAGTCCAAGTGGTTTTGTCATTACTTTATCGGAGATTTGGTTTTAGCTGAAGGGGGCTTGCGAGGTGCCACTCAATAGGGCAGAAGGGAACTGTACCATCTGATCAACGTCCGGCCAATCGCGAGCGTCTGGTTGCAATATTGCTCTCATGGGGGGCTCTTGTTGCGCACAGGGGTCCCCAGTGATTCGAAACGAAGCGCTCAAGCTTCTCGCGCAGTCTTTCCACATATTAAATGAGCTTGCGCCCTCTGATTCATTCAACATTGAAGCATTTCGTTTTCGTTCTTAATTTCGTTGCAAACAAACGATATAAATAAATAATATAATGCTGGCAACACCACCCTCTCTCCGCACGCACACACACACACACACACACACACACACACACACACACACACACACACACACACACACACACACACACACACACACACACACACACACACAATTTGACCCTTATATGATCTTTATTCGATCTTTGGTTTGCATTAAATAATCACTGTACAATTTCCCCTTTTATCAAATTGACTTAAGAAGAATAATGTTGTTGTTTGTTGGTTCTTTCAATTACCCACAAATGTAAAGTATTGATTACTAGAAGTAGGCTAGTTGCACAATCAAAAGTGGGCCTATTCAATTGATCCAGCTGAATTTCTACTTTCATGCAGCTGTTATTTTAAGCTGTTTGACATCATTTATGTTTCATCATTCGTTCGCGTATAAGTTAACGTGTTCGTTATGTTTTCTAGGTATTCCCACACTGGCCGGATAAAAAGTAAAACACGACCAAGACGTCTACACTGACAAATCAACTCACAAAAGGCAAAAGGATTTTCCAACTGATCAAGGCCAATGCAGAGGATATTACGCATTGGTTTCAACATTCATCACTTAAATTGCGATTCATGTTTCGGGAAGTAGACCACATTACATGCAGCATGTTTTATTATTAACCACTAAAATAAATAATCTGTTTTCGAATATTATCAAATAAATATATTTACATTAATATAAACATTGTCATGATCGAATCTCGTCTGATATTATTTTGACTGCTTCTTATATCAGTAGACTCATATTATTGAGTTGAATAATATTATTTAATATTTATTATTATTATTATGATTTTTATCGTTATTTTGTTGTTGGACTAAAACGTTCAATACATTTGAATAAATAAACAAAGCCACTGTCTTTACAACAGGATGTCTTTCCCTTTTCCAATCAATGATATTTTCCGTTCACTGTAAAAACCTTGTTTAAGATGATATTTCAACAAAATAATTTTGTATTATCTAAACTTGATAGTTAATAGTCTGTGTAGACTTCCTTCAACAAAATTATGTTTCCACAAATAATCAAACATTTTAGCTAAGTATCCTACGACTTGTCTGTATACAGAATGACAGTTATTCAAGTTCAATAGCGTTTGTTCAAAATACATTTTAGTTTGCTTTAGTTTAATTTGATAGTAAAAAACGAAAGATTTAAAAAAAAAATTGTACCAATACGTCAATATGTCATTCTGAAAGCTTCTGTCTCAAGAATTCGGTGTCCAAATGTAGGCTTATTGTCACCACTAGATGGAGTCAAAGAGCAATACACGAGATCAGGTTGTAAAGAAAATGTCAGCATACTGCTGTATAAATGAGGTGAATAACATACAGCTTATCAATTAATTGATTGAGGCTCGACGATAAAGTTGATGATGATGATGACGACGTCGAATAGTGCAGATGATTGAGAAGTGGATTCTGAAAAATTACATTGGACCATTGAGAACATCGCTTACATCATGTCTCAATTTTACTCTTTAAATGACACATAAAACATTTTGGGTATGAGTCAATTGTAGCATATCTACTTAGCATTACAGCTAGCTCAAAGGTAATACAAATGTAGGCTACACACAATAAAATTTAAAAAACACTATACATCGTGGAAATCTAAATCTAAATATTTTGGCTTGTCTGATTTTCAGTGTGTGCACATGATTGTGGCAGCTTCCAAGAGGTATCATATAGGCCTACGTATTTATCTGAAACCTTCGTAAAAATACTAAATGCATTTAGGCCACAGTCACCCGCCAAAGATACTGCTGCCATCTTGCCACTAACACACTATAGGTATTGCAAATCGATACAATGCTAGTACACTTTAAGACACTAGCCATTTTGTATGTTACCAATGTTAAATTTGTAACGGTTTTTATCGAACATAATTTGCACCTCATGACCTACTCAACATTTTATCATTTTAAAAACCTTATAAGACAGGCTTCAAGTATGATTGTGGTGATATAGGACATTGAGATTTAACGACCTACCTTTGTTGATAATTCATCATTTCGCATGTGGGTATTCCGGATGTGATTATCACGGTTCTTTTTACGTCTTCCATTACTGTTAATTTGGTATATTGCATACGGGTAAGTAGCAATAACTAAACGATTCCCTCTGTAAAAAATAAAGTATTCCATTGTCCTTGCGAATATTGAGTATTCTTTGACGGTGCAATTCAGAGATAGCCACATTAGCATAGGCTAACATTGGATGAGAGATTCCTCATTGACTCCATCTCTCAGTTGGTGGAGCTCCGTAGATACAGAACACATTTCTACCAGAATTCAACTGTAGCTTATACAAGAGCCAAGAAAACGAAGGTGTTACTGAATGAGCGGTCGAAAACAGACAGCTGCAATATAACCTCAAGGGGAAAAAAGTTCCCTGTCCAGAGTCCACATGACCAACCTCAGCCAATCGCAGAACCCAGCCAGTCGTAAAGTTCCATCATAAAGTTGTGCATTTTCATTAGCAGACTCTAATTTATTGCATTTTTCAGGAATGCTTCAATAGAAGGCATTTTTTTCTTCATCGCCATCTTTTTCTTTCAAAGATGGGATAGCATTTTTGGCTTTTTTTAAAGCTACGTTGTCTTTAAAGCGAAATGGCTAGGTCTAAAATATTTCAGGCCGGTATCCTATTTTGAGCATTTGATGATCATGCCTTATCAATTGAATATTAAGCTACAAAAATGCGGAAACGTTTGACCAAATTTTAGTTCCATACAATAGCATATAGGCTTATATAAAACATGTACATTGTCTTATAGGATAGTTATTATAAGTTTACTTAAATTATTGATAAAAGCCTATAGGTAGACTATGTAAACGGATAATTATTTAAGGCCTACTACATTTGCATTACGTTTAGTAATGTAGCTAAGTTAAACTAGTTATATATCAAGATAATCAAGCGTGAACCCTTTATGAATCCATTAGATAGCCTATAGGCCTACCTTCATTGCACTAGCACAGATTTTCAAACAAATGCGACAAAATATGATAGGGATCCATGTAATTAGCCCATACTGTTGCAATAGCCTACTGAGCTGCCCATTTTAAGATTTTGCTCTCATATAAAACAGTTGTATGTTAAGATATATAGACCAAAGATATCCCTATATGAAATCACCCACTGGGCACACACTGGTTGAATCAACGTTGTTTCCACGTCATTTCAATGAAATTATGTTAAGCCAACGTGTAATAGAGGTTGAACTGACGTCTGTGCCCAGTGGTCATCAGGCATGTATATAATCATAAGGTAAAATATTTATATAAAATGTATGGAAAAATGTTCCGTTACTGTTTGGGCAGGGTTGTTTGCATGGTGCCCCGTTAAATTTAATTTCATTGACAAAAGGATTTCCGACGTTTATAGATGCAATAAAACCATAAAACCCCCCAATGCAACCTATTCCTTCTGCAAAAGGTCGCACAGAGAAAATTCGGCCTAATCTCCCCAAAACAGGACTAGCCTAAACCGAAGATGTTCAAGGAAACGTGCAATGTTTTTTTGAATTCTGGAATGAATGAAATGAATTCTGGAATGTTTTTCATTGGTAAGACCAACAGGCCTAACCTCCACGACAATAAACGGTCAATTCCTTTTTTATAACTATTTATATAAAATTCGTAAATATTATGTAGACTTGGAGGTTGTCAAATGCAGTTTGAAATTATTCTACTTTGGATGAATGTGACCTCTAGGTAGTTCTATAGGCCTACGTTGGAACATTGTATTGCAGTCAAAAAAAATGCTAACAACCTATCAACAATAAACTAACATGAAGCATTTTGATACATTATAGTTTTCATTAACTACAAAGTATTTGCCTCATAAAGGTGGATAAAATTTAGCTGAAATTGTGTGTTTCCACAATTTCAGACTGTTTATTAACCTTCAGACACTTTTTTAAATCTAGGCCCATTGAATATACAAATGGCATGAATTCAGCCAGGCTTATATTAGACTGAATGATGGTGCACAAAATATCAGTTACCCGACATAGTAAAACAAATATTTTTTTCTATAATATCTTTAGATCTTTTGAATTTGTTATGCTAGTGCCAAACCCGAATAGGCTACTCAAAATGTCGATATAACACGGAGGAAACTGGATACAGACCTGCATAATGTGATCTTGGTTGTTAGCCAGCTTAACTCCTCCACAGAGTTGAGCAAAGATTCGTTTTTTTTAAATGAACCTCCGACTCCTTCAATTAGCTATGCGTCGACACTTCCAAATGTTAATTCCTTAACGCTTACTGTGTACCTGTTTGTCATCTGATGTTGCATGCCTTTCTTTGTTTTCTGAAACCCATACTTTTTAATTAAACGTTAATCAAATACAACCACCGACTGTTTCTTCGTTACTGTTGCTCTATGGCAACTCAGCGCAAATGCGCATGTGCCAATTGAATCTATTCAAGAAAACAGTTGGTGGTTGTATTTGATTAACGTTTTATTAAAAATGTATGGATTTCAGCAAACAAAGATCCGAACAATTACACTATTAGGTAGGCCTATATGTTTCACAATAAAGGAGAGGCTTCGATTTTAAAAGGTTACATTTTATTTACAGTTTACATCCAGTAGCAGCCTTCACAGCCAAGGCCTGACAACAGCTCTAGACACAACATTGACAACACAGATGCCCATTGGAGGTTTGCGCAAAATTCTTTATGCACATCTTAAGTTAGGATTTAGTGCCAGCTTTTTATTTTTTAAATACACTTTTAATTGATCATTTTTTTAAACTAGGAAAGTCAGTTAAGAACAAATTCTTATTTACAATGACGGCCTAACCCGGACGACGCTGGGCCAATTGTGCGCCACCCTATGGGACTACCAATCACGGCCGGTTATGATATAGCCTGGAATCGAACCAGGGTCTGTAGTGACGCCTCGAGCACTGAGATGCAGTGCCTTAGACCGCAGCGCAACTCAGAAGCCCATCTAATGATGAATCATTATTATTAGTGTCAGAAAGTGTGGCAGCTGTGCTACCATACTGCACTAAATTACAGAATTATACATTCTAACAACATAAATACCTGTTCAGACTATTCTGCAGAAGTGATTCACACGCACAAACCTCTAATTGGAATGATGCGTAAAATGGTGCGTAAAAGCTATTTTGCGCACGTCTTCTCAAATTTTATAGAATTTAATTTGACAATGAATTATTAACAAACACAATAGATTTCACTGTTGATTTTTTAAATTCGAAATGCAATTTATAAATAACACATTTGTTATCACTGTGTGACCTCCCATCACCAAGTCTAGGATAGTCTTATCCTTTACCCTCATCTGACGTCTGAATATTCTTGTACATTTCTTTGCTCTCTTTCTTGATTTCATTCTGATCCGGCCTGTTTATTGGAAATGTGTCCTTCTTGTTCTCCTTCTTCCATTTCATGCGTCTGTTTTGAAACCAGATTTTAATCTGCCGCTCGGTGAGTGCCAGAGCGTGCGACACTTCAACCTTGCGCTTGCGGGTCAAGTAAGAGTTGAATAAGAACTCCTTCTCAAGTTCCAGAGTCTGGAAGCGACTGTATGCCTGTCTGCCTCTTCTCCGTCCGGTAGCTGCTGAGAGACAAAACATTTTAGAGACATTTAGATGAACATTGACTCAATAGGCCGAAACAAAGGCTACCACATACCACAGCTGTTAGCGAAGACACACACACACCTAAAAAGAAAAAAAAAGAAAATCAGGCGAAGCAGAAACTTTTCTCACATCATAAAATAGATTTACAGTTTCTTTTTGACACCATAACGAGCCATTGTCCTCTCCAGAAATGCTTGAAAAACAACGAAGTTTATTGGGGGTAATTTGAAACGAAGTTTATTGGGGAGGTGTCTCACATATCTCCGATGTCAACCAAATTCTCAAATTAGGTGTTTTAAGGGTCATTGACTCACCTTGTGGTTTCATCCAGGGAAAGAGGTCCGGTAGAGAGGAGCACTGTTCTGCGCACACGGAATCATTTGCAACCCCGGTGGATTTTAAATGATAATCACTGTACTGGATACAATCCGTATTATGGGATGCGTAAAAGGTTGGTCTCTGTATCACATCGTGGGCATGATACAAGCTGCCAATTGGCAGCGATAATACGCACGGATTTAGTTGGTGTTGGTGAGCGGTTTTGGACAACGATGTGCCATTGTAGAATTCCGTTAACTGCGTGGGATGCTGCTGCTGGATGGTGCTACCGGCACCGTATCCGTACGATACAGAGGATGTGCTTCCCAAATCATGTGCCAGCCCATAATCGGAATGCCAGGACTCGCTGTTGCTGTTTTTTGAGAATAGAGCATTAACGAAATAAGAGCTCATTTTCAACTTCGATGTTTAAAATCTTATTTAAGTCAGGCTACTAGCATATATTACACTTCATGGAATAAACGCAAGGTTTTTTAAGTTTAGGCATGACTTTCCTCGGTGAAGACCAACATTTCCATGTCATTTCAATAGCCTACCTCTCTCAAGTCCATGAATGATGGGGCAGACTAGACTATATGGATTATAGCTTCACAGGGTATATCCTGCCTTGTTTTGGATACGATGATGTCTCCAAACGAAAATCTCCAGACAACAGACAAAGCATTGCGCGCTTGAATGCAAAGTGAGAAAAACCAACAGAGGGAGGGGATGATAGGGAGACGAGGGAACCCACTGGGCACACACTGATTGAATCAACGTTTTTTACACGTCATTTTGAACCAGTGTGGAATAGACGTTGAATTTACGCGAACCTGATACAAATATTAAACTGTGAAGAGCTAGCTATTAGCTGAAATACTAGAGAATATTGATGCATAGGTTAGTTCATTGGATCGAATAGACAACACAGCTTACATTTCATGATTAATTTCTAACAACAAACTGATAACCTATGTTTTTAATTGGCATTCAAAGACGTCAATAATAAGAGGATGTTCATCATCAGCAGCCTGTTTCAACGTGAAAAGTAAAGGCTACTTTATTTTGGCGATTACAAATCAATCATTATTCGTATATACGGGGCTTGAGTTATTGTGTTTGTAGATAACAATAAAATGTGCTTTTATTTCAATTTCAATATTTTGATAAAGTGTGTTGAAAGTTATATAAAACTATAACTAAACTGTAATTTAACTATGTAACTGAAACTATTGTTATGACGATAGCAACAGCTCATAGGTTTTGAGCTCATAGACTCATAGACTTGAGATCACGCGCATCGAAACTCAACAAAGGCCTACATATTCCAATAGAAAAATACATCATTAAATGATTTCGATTGTAATTAAAGCCTACTTTTCCAAATAATTCTTGAGGTAAAATGTAAACACATCGACATATCGAATTACCATTTAAATACAGTAGTAGGCCGACAATGTTTATGAGCTTGATGAAATAAAATAATAAAAAAATCAAACAAGATCATTGTTAAAGAAAATAACCTTACATTTTCATTGAAATATTAGTTTTCATTTCCAAAGATTTCACTCATAATTTGTAGGCCTACAAATGTGCAAATCTAAGATTTCCAAATAATTTACATAGTTTCCTAATTTATTTGATTATTCATATGGAGTATATATTGATAATATGCCTAGTACTATTATCAATATATTCCTGAATTGAACAAATATCCTAATTTCTACATGAGCAATGATCAACGCATATAATTTCTGAAGGCATTTGTCTATATTTCTCACCAACTCAAATAAAAGAATGCTCAATAAGTAAATGTACACCCCATCCCAGATCTAAAATAACCATATGAAAATACTGTGGGTAAATTTGCAATTAAAATCAGTGAAATGTGAGGAGTATTTGTTAGTCCAGCTTGGTGGTCATTTCAGTATCTCATTTCAGTATCCTGAGCTTTTCTTCTAAGGTTTGGCACACATGATTGATTACGGTTCACGTGCAAAATGAGAATTTCCTGCTTATCTAAACAAAAATCAATATGATAACAAAGCATAGTAGCAAAGTCCTCAACATCAAAGTCATACAAATTTGCTATATGACTACATGGTCACATCTTCCCTTCAGATTTCACATTACTGAGTAAAACATCCAGATTTCCAGAATTATTAAAAAAAACGTGTTTCACCATTGGCTCAGTGGTTATAGTGATATTTGATAAGACACAGATAGTATTCACTTGCATTCAATTCTGTAAACGCCACAGTGTTTGCGTAGACATATGAGATGACACGTCTTCCTACCAAGTACCTCAAATCACGATAGGCACCATTGCTTCAATATTTTCACAATAAGACCTATTCCATTTATCTACTCTCCATTTCTCTTCAATTAATTCTCAGTAGCTCAGTGCTAATGTAGAAATGAATTTCATTTTGATGATGTAAAAGTGAAGAAATGTACACAGTATAGGAAGAGGATTTCGGGGACAACTTGTGTACAATTTTGTCAGGAAAGCTTGTTCACTCTCCCCCGCTCGTGGTTTATGGCACTATGGCTAGACTGGTAAAGTCCCTGCTCCCTAGCGCCCTTGTCCGTGCTGGGGGACTTTGCGCAAGGGTTTGCGGATGGGGTGGGGGAACTCGGGCCTCTGGATCAGTAGGGCTGGGGTGGAAATGACAAACAGGCTCTGGAGGGCCTTGGGGTCGGAGGACATGGGGGTGCAGTGGAGCCGTCCAGGTGTGAATTGGGAGATGTTTGACACTGTGGCCCGGGCCTTGGACTCTGCATAAGACGAGCTCATACTGCCCTGACGAGCACCATTGACTGAGAGTCAAAGAGAGAGAGAAAAAGAGAGAGAGGTAGAGAAAATGAATACTATGCCATCCAATTATCCAGAAGTACAATGTCCAACTTCAGATCAGTGGCGGTACAGTAATGACACAATAAAGTGAGGTGCAGTGGGTGTGCTCACTTGTCCATGGGATACGCTGGGCACTGTTGGTCCTCCTCAGGTCCCCTGGCGCCCGGCGGACCGTCTCTAGGACTTGGTCCTCTGGGGTGTAGTATTGAAGGCAGGCAGACTCAGTGTGAGCGGGCCCCCTGTCCAGACTGGGCCAGGGCCAGCGCTGCTGCAGCAGCTGGGAATGGACGTACTGACGGCAGGGCTTGGCCCCTGGAGGCAACTGGTGTTGGATCACAGTACAATGACGCTTCGGTCTCCAGGAGAACTCAGTCAGGGAGTCCAACTGGCAAGACATTACATAGGACAGACTTAAGCGTCTCATTACTAATGGAGTAATGTTTGAGACAATGCAGTGACCATAGAGAGCAAGAGTAATGGTGTAGTTTTGTAGGCACTAACTCCGCCATAACTCATTGGTTAAACAAAGCATATGGAGAAATGAATGTTTTTTTTGTAGGGTTTTTGGATAAAACGCAGAAAATAAGGTCTGTAGTAAACACAGGCTTAGGAGATCTTATACATTTTGTTCTATGAGATAATCTTCATCAGCTAACATCACTTCATTATTATCTATGCATAAGTCACTTTAATAACTCTACCCACATGTATATATTACCTCAATTACCTCGACTAACCGGTGCCCCCGCACATTGACTCTGTACCAGTACCGCCCTATATATAGCCTCGCTATTGTTATTTTACTGCTACTCTGTAATTATGTTACTCCTATTTCTTTTTTTTGTTATTGGTATTTTCTGAAAAACTGCATTGTTGGTTAAGGGCTTGCAAGTAAGGACTCCACTGTAAGGTCTACACCAGTTGTATTCGGCACATGTGACAAATACAATTTTATTTGATATTATCTCACAGAACAAAATGTATAAGATCTCCTAAACCTGTGTTAATCTCTGACCTTATTTCAGCGTTTATCCCAAAACATCATTCTTTTCCCATTAATTTCCCCCATAAGAATGCTTGAACGAACTAGAGGTAACTCATTTCTGTTTTTTAGGACTACAAGCTGGCGAGCTCTTTATCCCATATTAGGAAAAATATGGAGGACACATTTCCTTGCTAGGGAAACAATAAAAGGAACTTACTAAACTGACCAGTGAGTGACTATGGAGGTGTAGCCTTACCTTATTGGCTCGTTCATGTCTGTGTAGGGGCAGCTCATTCTGCTCACGGGGGGATGTAATGCCATTAGGCATGGACTGGCCTCGCCCCTGCAGCAGCTTATAGATCTGGTCCACCACCCCCAGGTCCCTCAGTAGACTCTCCCGTTGGAGCAGTCCACTCACCCTCTCCACCTCCTCATCAGAGAGGTCCTGCACCGTAGGGGAACCGTTGGTAGCAGTAGGCAGGAGGGGCATGGTCAGGAGCTGGACAGCCACAATTCACACCATACAGTAAGGAATAGGTTAATCACAGTGTATAATCATTCTTCAGTATTCATTGAGATGCTTATGTAAATATGATAAATGGCCATTATATAATTTGGTAGCTGGACATATATGTAAGGTGTTCAGTGGAGAAGATATTTGGCTCCCTCTTGTGGCCACTGAAAGGCCCTGCAACTACATGCCCACTAAGATTGCCACCCCCAATGATACGACAAGACTTTGGACTTCTCTTTATGGTTGTTGATTGCTAGATTCTGTAGGCAATAATACATTCAAAACCTGAGGTAAAATGTTACATAAAACTGATGGGCAGGGTGATGTGACTCACAGTAACCTGATGGGAGTTGGTCTGACGAACTTGTACTCTGTGTGGTTTGGCCTTCTCTCCTGCAGACTCCCCCTGCAAGTCTCGTCTACGGCTCCCCTTCTGCTCCCTCTCCTTCTGCTCCTGCTTCAGACGCAGCTCCTGCAGCTGCTGCCTGAGCGGACAGTCACACACAAACAAGTTGTACATGAAACAATGAAAAACGTGTATTTAAAGGTACAACAAATTTTTATTTTCTGTTGAATGTTTTCATGGTATTGTCAAGAAGCCTGTGCGTGCGTATGTGTGTGAGTGTTTGGGTGATAGTTTCTACCTGGCACACTCCTCCCTGGCCTTAGAGGCGGCAGTCTCCTGAAACAGGGAGCTGCTGTGTTTGAAGTATTTCTCGTACTTCTCTCCGCCCTCGCGGGGGTAGATCCCACGGAAGCCACCCAGGTGTTTGGCCTCATACCTCCGCATCTGCTCTACACTGGCTGCCTGGGACTGACGCAGTTCCTCACTCCTGACAACACAAAAATTACCACAACTGAATGAATGCATACACTCAATATACACTGAATGTACCAAACATTAAGAACATCTTCCTAATATTGAGTTGCAACCCCCCTTTTGCCCTCAGAACAACCTCAATTCGTCTAAGCATGGACTCTACAAGGTGTCGAAAGCGTTCCACAGGGATGCTGGCCCATGTTGACTCCAATGCTTCCCACAGTTGTGTCAAGTTGGCTGGATGTCCTTTGGGTTTTGGACCATTCTTGATACACACGGGAAACTGTTGAGCGTGAAAAACCAGCAGCGATGCAGTTCTTGACACACTCAAACTGGTGCGCCTGGCACCTACTACCATACCCTGTTCGAAGTCACTTACATCTTTAGTCTTGCCCATGTCTCAGTTGTCTCAAGGCTTAAAAATCCTTCTTTAACCTGGCTCCTCCCCTTCATCTACACTGATTGAAGTGGATTTAACAAGTGACATCAATAAGGGATCATAGCTTTCACCTGGATTCACCTGGTCAGTCTATGTCATGGAAAGTGTTTTTAATGTTTTGTACACTCAGTGTATGTTGGCTTGAGTTTGGTCCAAATCACTTTGTTTGTTACATGTCTATAACGATGCTAATTTATAATAAAATGACCCATCATAGCTTATTGTTACATGGTCAAACTGATCATACAAGCGTACTGAAATCAAAGTTCCGCATTGTCTTCCTATCCATCACATGGTCCTGACTATACCTAGCCTCTCTGGAGCGGTTCTGCTGCAGCCTCTCCTTCACCCTGCGCTTCTCCTCCTCAGTGATCTTACGGCGGTCACAGGCACCCAGGTTTATAAGGACCAGTGTGTCATACAGCAGGCTATCCTTCACCTCCCGGTCCAACCGCGAATCAGTAGTGAAACTGGGGGAGTGGTTCACCTGCACAAACATTAAAGGGATACTTCAGAATTTTGGTAATGAGACACGTTATCTACCTCCTACTAACTAACTAACGCTAGCGCAATTGCTAACTAGCGTCAGCGCAATGAGTACGTTTATGGGTCTCTGCTAGGATGCAACACTCCCATTAAATTGTACTAACGCTAGTTAGCATTGGCTCGTGAAACTACCTCAAACTTCCTTCATACTGGACACAGAGACATAAAAATTGCATCTACGAGCTCATCTGACTCTGGGAAAATAGATAAAAAGCCCCATTGTCAAAATCCCGTATCCCTTTAATAAACACGCCCATATATTAATGTGAACATAATTGAACATCATGAATATTCCTTGTTTGCTATCTAGCTTTAATAATAAAGTTATTATAAGTTGCTAGCGAAATGCCTATTGGACACTGCATGATGAGAGTGTAGTAGATTAGAATAACACATTTCTTAGCTCAACAAACACTGAACCGGAGCCAAATCAATACATCATCCTGATTCTTTAAGAAGTCCTCACCTCCAGCAGCCAGGGCCTGAGTCGATGGTCTAGTAGCACATCAAAGCCAAGGATCTCAAAGCAGGCGCTGCCGGCCGCGTGATTGGGGAAACAGGTGTGGTAGTTGTGTTTGAGGATGGGGTGGGCAGAGATGAGCGTCTTAATAATCACGTCCTCAATGTCCAACCACATCTTCTCTGTGTCGTAACACATGGCCTCCAGGTGCTTGTTCAAGGTGGACAGCTTCCTGGAACGACAGGGAGGAGGGAACTGAGATGCAAGCGTTGCATCGAGATGAATTATACAAACAAACAAAGCTAAAGGTCAACTCGAGAGGTATTTGAAGTAAACAAACACCTGCTTACCGTTTGCTGCCCGTGTCGTCATCACGGACAAAGTTCTCACTGTGCTTGTTGATGGCATAGTTGGTCAGATGCATGCAAACATCATCCTTGTACAAATATAAAGTTTGTGAGGGAGAGCCGGGGATGTGTAAAGGTAAAATAAGGAATCAGAAAGGACACCGTAGAAAATATACTATCATTCTGGAATAAACATATGAATACTGTAAAGATGCGATTCCCCATTTTAAATGATTATCTAGAATGCTTCAGAGCATCAACGACACAACCAATACCACAACTACCAATTAATTGTCAAAGAACAGGGCGAGATAGGACAATAAGAAGTGTGTAATGCTGCGTAACAGTTGGCATTAGAAGTGTTAACGGAGTATCTGTGCTGTCCACCTCACCACGTTGCCATTGCTGGGCTCGTTGTATTGTGTAGTGCAGAAGCGAGCCAACCCCTCATTGTACAAAAAGATGCGGAATGGGTCACAGGAGGTCACCAGCACATAGATACGCAGGTCAAACTTGAAGCCGTCAATAACGAATGGCTGGGGGAGAGGATGGTTGGCATTATGATATATTTAATGACATCAACATAACCCTTCTCTCTTATTATCTCTTCGTAATAACATTGTCATAGCCCTGCTCTCTGATTGGTCCTTTCATAATGACATTGTCATAACCCTTCTCTCTGATTGGTCCCATAAATACTGTCACATAATAAGGTATCACATTTATTGCAACTGTCATCCTGCAACCTCAGTTGAACTACGAGTTGAATTGATTGTGCAGAATATTACACAATATGTACAAAAGTCTAGAAGGATCCCTCTCTGAGAAGGGAGTGAGTCTCACCCGGGAGACGTACACCTGGCAGATCATGTGTTCCCCCGGGCGAATGTCTTTGCTGGACTTGGTGAGTAAGATGCCTCGCCCTTGGCAACCGGAGTCTGGCTTACAGATGTAAGTCTTGTGTTTCTTGGACCTGGTGTAAGCTTGGAAGTCACTATAACTGCGGAGATACAAAAAAAACACTTCCATTCTCAATTGATTACTCTCCTGATCATTTACAGTACCAGTCAAAAGTTTGGACACACCTACTCATTCCAGGGTTTGACTTTATTTTGACTATTTTCTACATTGTAGAATAATAGTGAAGATATCAAAACTATGAAATAACACATATGGAATCATGTAGTAAACAAAAAGTGTTAAAAAAATCTAAATATATTTTAGATTCTTCAAAGTAGCCACCCTTTGCCTTGATGACAGCTTCAAATCAAATCACATTTTATTTGTCACATGCGCCGAATACAGTGAAATGCTTACTTACGAGCCCCTAACCAACAAGAGCAGCAGTAAAATAACAATTGCGTGACTATATTTACGGGGGGGGGGGGGGGGGGGGGGGGGGGGTACCGGTACAGAGACAATGTGCGGGGACACCAGTTAGTTGAGGTAATATGTACATGTAGGTAACGTTATTAAAGTGACTATGCATAGATGTTAACAACAGAGAGTAGCAGTGGTGTAAAAGGGGGGGTGGAGCAATGCAAATAGTCTGTGTAGATATTTTATTAGGTGTTCAGGAGTCTTATGGCTTGGGGGTAGAAGCTGCTTAAAAGCCTCTTGGACCTAGACTTGGCACTCCGGTACCGCTTGCCATGCAGTAGCAGAGAAAACAGCCTATGACTGGATTCTTTGACAATTTTTAGGGCCTTCCTCTGACACCACCTGGTATAGAGGTCCTGGATGGCAGAAAGCTTGGCCCCAGTGATGTACTGGGCCGTTCGCACTACCCTCTGTAGTGCCTTGCGGTCGGAGGCCGAGCGGTTGCCATACCAGGCAGTGATAAAACCAGTCAGGATGCCCTTGATGGTGCAGCTGAAGAACCTTTTGAGGATCTGAGGACCCATGCCAAATCTTTTCAGTCTCCTGAGGGGGAACAGGTTTTGTCGTGCCCTCTTTGCACACTCTTGGCATTCTCTCAATCAGCTTCACAAGGAATGCAGTCCCCACATATTTTTTTATTTTATTTAATCTTTAACCAGGCAAGTCAGTTAAGACCAAATTGTTATTTACAATGAAGGCCTAGGAACAGTGGGTTAACTACCTTGTTCAGGGGCAGAATGACTGATTTTTACCTTGGCAGCTCGGGGATTCGATCTAGCAACCTTTCGGTTACTGGCACAACACTCTAACCACTAGGCTACCTGCCGCCCATCACATATGCTGTGCACTTGCTGGCTGCTTTTCCTTCACTCTGCGGTCCAACTCATCCCAAACCATCAATTGGGTTGAGGTCGGGTGGTTGTGGAGGCCAGGTCATCTGATGCAGCACTCCATCACTCTCCTTCTTGGTCAAATAGCACTTACACCGCCTGGAGGTGTGTTTTGGATCATTGTCCTGTTGAAAAACAAATGATAGTCCCACTAAGCGCAAACCAGATGGGATGGCGTATCGCTGCAGAATGCTGTGGTAACCATGCTGGTTAACTGTGCCTTGAATTCTAAATAAATCACAGACAGTGTCACCAGCAAAGCACCCCCACACCATCATACGTCCTCCTCCATGCTTCACAGTGGGAAACACACATGCGGAGGTCATCCGTTCACCTACTCTGCATCTCACAAAGACACGGCGGTTGGAACCAAAAATCTCAAATTTGGACTCATCAGACCAAACAACACATTTCCACCGGTCTAATGTACATTGCTCGTGTTTCTTGGTCCAAGCAAGTCTCTTATTCTTATTTGGTCCAAGCAAGTCTCTTAATCGACCATGAAGGCCTGATTCACGCAGACTCCTCTGAACAGTTGATGTTGACATGTGTCTGTTACTTGAACTCTGTGAAGCATATATTTGGGCTGCAATCTGAGGTGCAGTTAACTAATGAACTTATCCTCTGCAGCAGAGGTAACTCTTCCTTTCCTGTGGTGGTCCTCATGAGAGCCAGTTAAATTATAGCGCTTGATGGTTTTTGCGACTGCACTTGAAGAAAATTTCAAAGTTTTTGAAATTTTCCAGATTGACTGACCTTCATGTCATAAAGTTATGATGGACTGCCATTTCTCTTTGCTTATTTGAGCCATTCTTGCCATAATATTGACTTGGTCTTTTATAAAATAGGGCTATCTTCTGTATGCCATCCCTACCTTTTCACAAGACAGCTGATTGGCTCAAACACATTAAGAAAGAAAGAAATTCCACAAATTAACTTTTAACAAGGCACACCTGTTAATGTAATGCATTCCAGGTGACTACCACATGAAGCTGGTTGAGAGAATGCCAAGAGTGTGCAAAGCTGTCATTAAGGTAAAGGGTGGCTACTTTGAAGAATCTCAAATATAAAATATATTTTGATTTGTTTAACACTTGTTTGGTTACCACATAATTCCATATGTGTTATTTCATAGTTTTGATGTCTTCACCATTATTCTACAATGTAGAAAATAGTAAAAATAAAGAAAAACCCTGGAATGAGTAGGTGTGTCCAAACTTTTGACTGGTACTGTATGTGTTTTGAATAACGAGACTCTTAAGCACATTGACAATGAGAACTCACTCTGCTGGTAGGCACCATGTTCGGGGAAAGATATTGTAGTCTTTGGGGAAGAGCTTTAGCATGCGGTTCATGTTCCGAGCCAGAAGATCCTTTCTACAAATCTCACTCATCCCTGGAAAATGGTTGATCTTCTGTAAGGGTACAGCAGACACATAGCATTGAATGGGGCAGAGGAATCTTTTCAGAACTCTATGAGGAGAGAAGTGCACTTGGGAGATGTTGAGTACCTGGTAGCGCTTCATGTCCATAACTCTGTCCAGTGAGACAGAGCAGTCTGTCCAGAAGAGAGTCCAGTCCTCGCCCTCCACTGCTTCCCAAAGGCCATATCTGCGAGCAGCACGTCGCACTGACAGGGTGAGGAAGAAAGACTACCTATTAGATGACATATATTAATCTACACTAAGTATACAAAACATTAAGGAACCCCTGCTCCTTTTGTGACATAGCTTTCGCCTGGATTCACCTGGTCAGTCTATGATCCCTTATTGATGTAACTTGTTAAATCCACTTCAAATCAGTGTAGATGAAGGGGAGGAAACAGGTTAAAGAAGGATTTTCAAGCCTTGAGACAACTGAGACATGGATTGTGTATGGGCAAGACAAAAGGTGCCTTTGAACGGGATATGGTAGTAGGTGTCTGGTGCACCGGTTTGCGTCAAGAACTGCAACGCTGCTGGGTTTTTCACGATCAACAGTTTCCCGTGTGTATATTGAAAGGTCCATCACCCAAAGGACATCCAGCCAACTTGACACAACTGTGGGAAGCATTGGAGTCAACATGGGCCAGCATCCCTGTGGAACGCTTTCGACACCTTGTAGAGTCCCTACCCTGACAAATTGAGGTTGTTCTGTTGGCAAAAGGGGATGCAACTCAATATTAAGAAGATGTTCCTAATGTATGCAATACTCAGTGTACATCTGTGCTTCAAATGTATTTGACTAGACCAAGTAGCAAAACTGTGACTGTGAGGAGATAAATGGATGGTCTCGGATTATCCCAACATGTGGGTAACAAAGCAAGTGACATGGGTGATCTTTGAAAATATAAAATCACACCAATCCACACGTTGGTATATGCAGGATAACTCACCACTTTCATATTTGCAGTTGACGATATTGATCCACAGTCATCTGGGAGAGAAGAAAGAGAGAGGGGGACAGACGTGCCTTGCTGCAAAGTTGTAATCATTCTTCCCCAATAACTTCTGCCTCTCCCAGCGTTCTGGGGAAGAGGAAGCATCAAAGCACTAGTACATCCATACAGTTACATATTTTAACTTTAAGTACCTCTTTTTCCTTTTCTTCTTCCTCTTGCCAGTGGATGGAGGAGTAGGGGTGCAGGCCTCAGGTTGACTATCGCTCCCCCAGCCCTCGCCCTCCTCTCCTCCCTCAGGTCCACACTTGAAGGCATCATCTTCAGAGTCTTTGTCAGGGCTCTCTGCTCGCAGGTCCATCCTGAAGAAGATACACAAAGAGGAATAAAAAAGGCTTACATAACAGTAACACTCGTTAATTAACTTGAGTTATCAAGCATCAATTAACACAAATTAAAATACATTCTGTTTTCCAACCTACATTAAGCAATTTGCATACATTTACATAATTGTGTTTTGATGTGGATACAAGTACCCCCACCCTGAAATACAATCAACTGGATCAGAATGCAGGTTGTTATGTACACATGGAATCATGTTTCTATTTCCATTTCTCTTCTCAGGTAGGTACTCGGCCTGTCAACATTCCATCCATAGCAGAGGATCATTCAAGAGTTATTGGGCAGCGAATCAAATTTGCAACAGAGTTCAGACGGATCACTCCGTTTGGAAAAAAACACAAGACTCCTCAGACAGTAACTTAGCCTAAATCCCCTTGAAGTGTCCTTGTGTGCCCTGGCCATCACTGAGGGGTTCTCTCTCCGATCTCACGTTCCTAAGGTGAAGCCTAGGTGAGACTAGGCTAATTGCTGGTAATGATAAGGGTAAGTGCTGGACAGGGCCCAGGGGAGGGTGAGGAGGGACATCCCTGTTAGGCTGCGGGAGGCCTGGGTGCTGGGCATAGGCTGCTAGTGGGAGGAGCTATAGGAGGATGGGCTAATTGTAATGGCTGGAATGGAATCGATGGAATGGTATCAAACACATGATAACATGTTTGACTCCATTCCATTGATTCCATTCCAGCCATTAATCAGCCCATCCACCTATAGCTCCACCCACGAGCCTCCTCTGGTGCTGGGTAACAGTATTCTGAGCCAGTGATCTGGATAATCCTGACCCTGAACTCTTGTTATTGAGCTTGGCCGAGACGGCCCAGTGACCTCTACAGGTATATTGTTACAAAAGCACTCTCATAGGATCTCTCTTTAGGACCTATCCAAAAAACAACAATTGCATAAAAATAGTCTTTAAATAGGCCTAGCAGTTATGTGTTCTCAAGCATATTCCTTCTAGTATATCAGATGTAAATTCTAGTCCAAGAACGATATCGGTCTATTACTATCTAATAACTAATTTTCAATTCACTAATCTCTATCCTCAAGATGGAAAAACAAAGTAATTATTTCATGCAAAAGTTCTGAAGTCATTGTCAAAAACTTCTGAAAACAACTCAAATCAACAATTCAGTCAACGACTGACCTGACTTTGCATGTTTTTCTCTGATCAATGCTCACTGCTTTTTCCCTCATTATCACTTATTATCATATTTTATTTGTCACATGCGCCGAATACTTACAGTGAAATGCTTACTTACAAGCTCTTTCCTGACAACACAGAGGTAAAATAAGAAAAAAAAACACAAGAATGAAGCTATATACAGGGTGAACCAATACCATATCAGTGTGCAGGGGTAAGAGGGAGCTGAGGTAGTTATATATGTACATGTAGGCCTGGGTAAAGTGACTAGGCATCAGGATTGATAATAATAAGACTTAAAAAACTAAGTAGCAGCAGCATATACATTGCATTCGGAAAGTATTCTGACCCCTTGACCTTTTCCACATTTTGTTACGATACAGCCTTATTAAATAGTTTTCCCCCTCATCAATCTACACACAATACTCCATAATGACAAAGCAAAAACAGGTTCTTAGAAAAAATAAACCACCGAAATATCACATTTACATAAATATTCAGACCCCCCCCTAGGGCCTCCCGGGTGGCGCAGTGGTCTAGGGCACTGCATCGCAGTGCCAACTGCGCCACCAGAGTCTCTGGGTTCGCCCCCAGGCTCTGTCGCAGCCGGCCGCGACCGGGAGGTCCGTGGGGCGACGCACAATTGGGCTAGCGTCGTCCGGGTTAGGGAGGGTTTGGCCGGTAGGGATTTCCTTGTCTCATCGCGCTCCAGCGACTCCTGTGGCGGGCTGGGCGCAGTGCGCGCTAACCAAGGGAGCCAGGTGCACGGTGTTTCCTCCGACACATTGGTGCGGCTAGCTTCCGGGTTGGAGGCGCGCTGTGTTAAAGAAGCAGTGCGGCTTGGTTGGGTTGTGCCTCGGAGGACGCATGGCTTTCGACCTTCGTCTCTCCCGAGCCCATACGGGAGTTGTAGCGATGAGACAAGATAGTAATTACTAGCGATTGGATACCACGAAAATTGGGGAGAAAAGGGGATAACATTTATTTAAAAAAATAAAAAATAAAATACATTTTTTTTATTCAGACCCTTTACTCAGTACTTTGTTGAAGCACCTTTGGCAGCAATTACAGCCTTGAGTATGACGCTACAAGCTTGGCACACCTGTATTTGGAGAGTTTCTCCCATTTTTCTCTGCAAATCCTCTCAAGCTCTGTCAGGTTGCATGGGGAGCATCGCTGCACAGCTATGTTCGATAGGGTTCAAGTCCGGGCTCTGGCTTGGACACTCAAGGACTTGTCTCGATGCCACTCCTGCCTTGTCTTGGCTGTGTGCTTAGGGTCGTTTTCCTGTTGTAAGGTGAACCTTTGCCCCAGTCTGAGGTCCTGAGCCACCTGGAGCAGGTTTTCATCAAGGATCTCTCCGTTCTTTGCTGTAGACATTTTTTGGTACACTTTCCCAGATCTGTGCCTCGTAACAATCCAGTCTCAGAGCTCTATGGACAAGTCTTTGGAACTCATTGCTTGGTTTTTGATCTGACATGCACTGTCAAATGTGGGACCTTATATATATATATATATATATATATATATATATATATAGGTGTGTGCCTTTCCAAATCATGTCCAATCAATTGAATTTACCACAGGTGGACTCCAATCTAGTTGTAGAAACATCTCAAGGATGTTCAATGGAAAAAGGATGCACCTGATCTCAATTTCGAGTCTCATAGCAAAGGGTCTGAATAATTATGTAAATACGGTATCTGATATCGAGGTACAGGATGGCAGGGAGCTCAGCCCCAGTGATGTACTGGGCCGTCCTCAACACCCTCTGTAGAGCTTTGGGGTCGAGGGCGGTGCCGTTGCTTTCCAAGCAGTGATGCTACCAGTCAAGATGCTCTCAATGGCGCAGCTGTAGAACCTCTTCAGGACCTGAGAGCCCATGCCAAATCTCTTCAGCCTCCTGAGGGAGAAGAGGCACTGTTGTGCCCTCTTCACGACTGTGCAGACCATGTGTGTGGATCATGTTAAGTCCTCAGTGATGTGGACACAGAGGAACAGGATCCAGTTGCAGAGGGAGGTGTTCAGTCCCAGGGTCCCGAGCTTGGTGATGAGCTTGGAGGGGACCACGGAGTTTAACACTGAGCTCTAGTCAATGAACAGCACTCTCACATACATATATATATATATATTTTTTTTTAAGGTACACAAACCTGTGCTGTGCATTTAAGGTGGCTGGAAATGCTAGACGATGCCCTCCACCTGTCCAACTCACCCACTCTGTTTGTTGGTCGTGGCCCCTCAGTTTCAGGGGCCCAGCAAGATGTGGTCGTTCCCAACAGAAGGCAGCTCACAAAGCCACATATCCACCTCTGGTCTGGTCCTAATTCTGAACAAAAAGAGCACATTTGTATTATGAGCCCAGGGGCAGCCCTACTCAGATTGACTTACATCCTAATAGCAGGGCCAGAGGGTCAGGTGGCCAATAAGAAACTAGGGAAAAACACCTGACATAGAGAGAAAACGATGAGCAGGAGATCACATTGTGGAAGTAGAGAGGGTTAATCCCTCATATTTGTTCAAGGTAATTAGACAAGTGCTTTGACACTGAGAAATTCAAATCTGTGCTGAAACCACTAGCTACAGTGCACATTAGCAAAATGAATGCTTTTCATTGACCATGGAGAAATCTGCACTACAGATAATCGTTACTGAACCGTAGTTGTTCAAAGGGATGCTCTGGTCTATTTGTTACCATAATCTGTGGTTTTAAAAATAATGTCTGCTCTATCAACAGCATGCTCAGTTGATCTTTCATAGCTATATTTGTTTTATTCTAATCAAAGATGAGTTACAACTAGCCCCCCAGCATACAGAGATTAAAGCCTAGGAGGCAATTTGATCTGTGTGGGGGTCACTTTACCTTATGTTTCCTTGTTGTCATGGTAACTAATAGGTATCAGTCATCTCCTAACTAGTACACACACACACACACACACACACACACACACACACACTGACCGAGTCTCTGCTATGTTAACACTTGCTTTCTTCCTACCCCTAAATACCCTCCCTCACAAGCTGCAAATGTTATTTCACACATTACAGTTCATCCATTCCCTACTGAGCCAACAACCTTTTTAGAAAAGTAACTGAATAATTGTCATTGCAAATAGTGAGTTCAAAATATAAACCCACTGTATTAACTTGACTTCCCTGCTGCTATGCTAGTTAGCTTCTTGGCTGGATAGCGCATGGCATTGCTATGGTAACAGAACGCTCGCAGACTGCAGGGCAAGCAGCAGCAAGTAGGTATCAACACCTGAGTCTCAAAAATGTTCTCACATCACCCGAAAATGGCAAACCATACACTGTCAAAATAAAAGAGTAAAGCTTACCTTCTACTTTTCGTTCCGCACAATATGTGTTAGTGTGGCAGGCACACGGTGTCAATATTGTTTAAAAACATTCCCGACGTCCTGTTCTTCTGCCCTAAAGTTCCTCCTACACAAACAGGCTGTAGTTTCGTCCAATCACACAGCCCATTGTTCGTTCGACAGCCAACGGGCTATCAGCAACGCCTAGTGGGGGTTTGTACCTAAAAAAATATATTAAAAAATAAGAGTATTCTACAGATTATTGTACAGGACAATAAACAATATTTTTTTAAAGGTCATTTGAAAAATACATTTTATTGAGTAAATGTATATATTGGTTCTCTTAATTTTGATGAGAGATGAACATGTAATTAAATGAATGTTATATGTTGATGTTAAAGTAGAAATGTACCAATTTTAAGGTTGTGCCATTGGATTTGGAGTGGGATCACGAAAAAATGGGGGCCCTGTTGAAAAATGTGAAATACCACTGTACTAACTGATGACCTCTGCACCAGAGAAACACATCAGCCTTTGAGGTTAGCCTGTTGCTTCTTAGCACAGTGCGCATCCAATCCGGAAGCCAGCCGCACCAACGTGTCGGAGGAAACGCCGTGCACCTGGCGACCTTGGTTAGCGTGCACTGCGCCCGGCCCGCCACAGAAGTCGCTGGTGCGCGATGAGACAAGGATATCCCTACCGGCCAAACCCTCCCTAACCTGGACGACGCTAGGCCAATTGTGCGTCACCCCACGGACCTCCCGTTCGCGGCCGGCTGCGACAACGCCTGGGCGCGAACCCAGAGTCTCTGGTGGCACAGCTAGCACTGCGATGCAGTGCCCTAGACCACTAGGAGGCCCTAGTTTGCGCCATCTAGAGGCGATGTTGACACTGACGTTCAGTTCACCGAGACTTAAATAATTCTGGAGGATTATACTGAGGTTCAGGATGCTGAGAAAATGTAATACAAGTAAATTATTGTATAATCTGAGCACTATTCTTCAGTAGAGTGTGAAACATTTTCAAAATAGGAAACAGGTGGTATTTAGCCTACCCACCAGGGTGCACAGAGTATCTTCAGAGATGAAAAGACGAAGTGAAAGGTTTCACTCTTTCCAAAATCTGTTCAAAATAAGCCTAGTGCGATTCTCTGGGCTTATTTTGGATCTAAACTTGTCATTTCATCATTATATACAGATCTGCGGTATCGTTAAATGAAGCAGCACAGGACAACAAGGTCTTGATCAAATAAAATGGGGCAGAATTAAATTTAACCTGGAAACATTAACCTCAAAATCAACAAACCATCATAAGAATAAATCCTTCAAAAGATGCAATATGGATCAGATCAATGAAAGAAAAAGAGCCAAAAGCCAAACCCGGCCTTCAACAGGTGCATAGAGCATTTCAATGCTCCATTCTGTGCCTAATACTACACTATCCTGGCTAACGTCAGAAAGGTTAGGGTTATGAATAGTGTGTATTAAGCTGGGCAATACATTGGGGAGCTGCTGCCTGTTCAACTAGGCTACACACGAGTCACACTGACACCTCTCTGATAGAGCGCTCAGCAGGTTATCTCCTTTTGTACACTGAACCAGGGAAGCAGAAGGAGAGCAGTGGGCTAGTGTCACAGGAATAGCAGCACCAGTGTGTCACCTGGAGATCCAAGATGGCGTAGCAGTCAGACGTCTTTGTCTTGTCCTGTCGTGTCCCTTGTATACATCTTTTTCTTGGCATATCTTTTAAAAATATTTTCCTAAACCTCAACTTCTAAATACCCAATGTGGCGTGGATCTGTTTTTTTTCCTAAAGTATTTATATTTACTTCGAATCAGGAATCCCTCAACTAAAGCTAGCCAGCTAACTACTTACCAGCTATCAGTCAGGAAACCACTGCTAGCGGTCATCAGCTAACCTTTATCTCTGAAAGCTCTCCGAGTTCGTACAACATGACTCAAACCAGAGCATAATGGACCTATTTTTTTTCTTCTCTCCATATCCCGGATTCCTACCGCAAACATTTTCATCTGGATCTTTGCAACTAGCTAACCACAATCCCGGGTGACTACTCCTGGCTAGCGTTTCCATCCCGGAGCAAGCACCAATTAGCCTGAAGCTAGCCTGGCTAGGGCTCCTGGGCTACCACCGAAGCCCACTCCTGGGCTACAATATCCAGACCCCTTCTACTGCCGGTACGGGGCACGGAACCCCGCTGATCCTCTACGACTGGAATACCGACATAATCTGCCCAAGGATTCCAACAGACCCCTCATGCACGACATCTGCTGAAGGCCCATTCTGCTAACCGCGGCCTGCTAGCTACCTAGAGCTACTTGGAACCCTACTAATCCATGACTGGGGTCTTATTGGGGTCATATTGCACTTCCTAAGGCTTCCACTAGATGTCAACAGTCTTTAGAGCCTTGTTTGATGCTTCTACTGTGAAGTGGGGGCGAATGAGAGGGGAATGAGTCAGAGGTCTGCCAGAGAGCCACGAGCTGGCCACGCGCGTTCATGTGATAGTTAGCTTGCGTTCCATTGCATTTCTGAAGACAAAGGAATTCTCCGATGGAACATTATTGAAGATTAATGTTAAAAACATCGTAAAGATTGATTCTGTAAATCGTTTGACATGTTTCTACAGACTGTAACGGAACTTTTTGACTTTTCATCTGCACCTAGTGATCACGCATCCTGAATTTGGATTACTGGGCTAAACGCACAAACAAAAAGGAGGTATTTGGACATAAATGATGGACATTATCGAACAAAACAAACATTTATTGTGGAACTGGGATTCCTGGGAGTGCATTCTGATGAAAATCATCAAAGGTAAGTGAATATTTATAGTGCTATTTCTGACTTCTGTTGACTACACACCATGGCGAATATCTGTTTGGGTTGTTTTGGTCTCTGAGCGCTGTACTCAGATTATTGCATGGTGTGCTTTTTCCGTAAAGTTTTTTTTAAATCTGACACAGCAGTTGCATTAAGGATAAGTGGATCTAAAATTCCATGCTTAACAGTTGTATCTTTTAGCAATGTTTATTATGAGTATTTCTGTAAATTGATGTGGCTCTCTGCAAAACCACCGGATGTTTTGGAACTACTGAACATAACGCGCCAATGTAAACTCAGATTTTTGGATATAAATATGAACTTTACCGAACAAAACATACATGTATTGTGTAACATGAAGTCCTATGAGTGTCATCTGATGAAGATCATCAAAAGTTAGTGATTCATTTTATCTCTATTTCTGCTTTTTGTGACTTCTCTCTTTGGCTGGAAAAATGGCTGTGTTTTTCTGTGACTTGGCTCTGACCAAACATAATCGTTTGGTGTGCTTTCGTCGTAAAGCCTTTTTGAAATCGGACACTGGCTGGATTTACAACAAGTGTATCTTTAAAATGGTGTAAAATACTTGTATGTTTGAGGAATTGTAATTATGGGATTTATGTTGTTTTGAATTTGGCGCCCTGCAGTTTCACTGGCTGTTGACGAGGTGGGACGCTACCATCCCACATACCCTAGCGAGGTTAAACTCACAGCCATTATTTAAACAGTTTTAGAAACTTCAGAGTGTTTTCTATCCAAATCTACTAATAATATGCATATCTTAGCTTCTGGGACTGAGTAGCAGGCAGTTTACTCTGGGCACCTTATTCATCCAAGCTACTCAATACTGCCCCAGCCATAAGAAGTTAACATTAGAAGCCTACTCCCTAACTTTGTTTTACTCACTGCTTTAGCACACTCTGCCAACCCGGATGTCATAGCCGTGTCTGAATCCTGGCTTAGGAAAACCACCAAAAACCCTGAAATCTCCATCCCTAACTATAACATTTTCCGCCAGGATAGAACTGACAAAGGGGGCAGTGTTGCAATCTACTGCAAAGATAGCCTGCATAGTTCTGTCTTACTATCCAGGTCTGTACCCAAACAATTCGAGCTTCTACTTCTAAAAATGCACCTTTCGAGAAACAAGTCTCTCACTGTTGCCACTTGCTATAGACCACCCTCAGCCCCCATCTGTGCTCTCGACACCATATGTGAATTGATTGCCCCCCATGTATCTTCTGAGCTCGTGCTACTAGGTGACCTAAACTGGGACATGCTTAACACCTCGGCCATCCTACAATCTAAGCTTGATGCCCTCAATCTCACACAAATTATCAATGAACCTACCAGGTACAACCCCAAATCCGTAAACACGGGCACCCTCGTAGATATCATCCTAACTAACTCCCCCTCCAAATACACCTCTGCTGTTTTCAATCAAGATCTCAGCGATCACTGCCTCATTGCCTGCATCCGTAATGGGTCTGCGACCAAACAACCAACCCTCATCACTGTCAAACGCTCCCTAAAACACTTCTGTGAGCAGGCCTTTCTAATCAACCTGGCCAGAGTATCCTGGAATGACATTGACCTCAACCCGTCAGTAGAGGATGTCTGGTTATTCTTTAAAAGTGCCTTCCTTACCATCTTAAATAAGCATGCCCCATTCAAAAAATGTAGAACTAGATAAGATATAGTCCTTGGTTCACTCCAGACCTATCTGTCCTTGACCACCACAAAAACATCCTGTGGCGTTCTGCATTAGCATCGAATAGCCCCCGTGATATGCAACTTTTCAGGGAAGTTAGGAACAAATATACACAGGCAGTTAGGAAAGCTAAGGCTAGCTTTTTCAAACAGAATTTGCATCCTGTAGTACAAACTCAAAAAAGTTCTGGGACACTGTAAAGTCCATGGAGAATAAGAGCACCTCCTCCCAGCTGCCCACTGCTCTGAGGCTAGGAAACACTGTCGCCACCGATAAATCCACTATAATTGAGAATTTCAATAAGCATTTTTCTACGGTTGGCCATGCTTTCCACCTGGCTACCCCTACCCCGGTCAACTGCCCGGCACCCTCCACAGCAACCCGCCATAGCCCCCACCATTTCCCCTTTACCCAAATCCAGATAGCTGATGTTCTGAAAGAGCTGCAAAATCTGGACCCCTACAAATCAGCCGGGCTAGACAATCTGGACCCTCTCTTTCTAAAATGATCTGCCGAAATTGTTGCAACCCCTATTACTAGCCTGTTCAACCTCTCTTTCGTATCTTCTGAGATTCCCAAAGATTGGAAAGCTGCTGCGGTCATCCCCCTCTTCAAAGGGGGTGACACTCTAGACCCAAACTGCTACAGACCTAAATCTATCCTACCCTGTCTTTCTAAGGTATTCGAAAGCCAAGTTAGCAAACAGATTACCGACCATTTCGAATCCCACCGTACCTTCTCCGCTATGCAATCTGGTTTCAGAGCTGGTCATGGGTGCACCTCAGCCACGCTCAAGGTCCTAAACGGCATCATAACTGCCATTGATAAGAGATATTACTGTGCAGCCGTATTCATCGACCTGGCCAACGCTTTCGACTATGTCAATCACCACATTCTTATTGACAGACTCGACAGCCTTGGTTTCTCAAACGATTGCCTCGCCTGGTTTACCAACTACTTCTCTGAGAGTTCAGTGTGTGAAATCGGAGGGCCTGTTGTCTGGACCTCTGGCAGTCTCTATGGGGGTGCCACAGGGTTCAATTCTCGGGCCGACTCTCTTCTCTGTATACATTAATGATGTCGCTCTTGCTGCTGGTGATTTTCTGATCCACCTCTACGCAGACGACACCATTCTGTATACTTCTGGCCCTTCTATGGACACTGTGTTAACTAACCTCCAGACGAGCTTCAATGCCATACAACTCTCCTTCCGTGGCCTCCAACTGCTCTTAAATGCAAGTAAAACTAAATGCATGCCATTCAATCGATCACTGGCCGCACCTGCCTGCCCGTCCAGCATCACAACTCTGGACGGTTCTGACTTAGAATACGTGGACAACTACAAATACCTAGGTGTCTGGTTAGACTGTAAACTCTCCTTCCAGACTCACATTAAGCATCTAAAATTCAAAATGAAATCTAGAATCGGCTTCCTATATCGCAACAAAGCATCCTTCACTCATGCTGCCAAACATACCCTCGTACAACTGACCATCCTACCGATCCTCGACTATTCTATAGCAGTATATTATAGATCATTTTTATTATAGTTGTCATTGTTTTTATTTAACTTGGTCCCCACACCCCTCAATGGTCATGCTACTCCTCCTATGGTCATTCCCTCCCCATCAACAGTCTTTACTCTGCCTCCACCCCAATGGACATTTATTTATTAAACACCGCTACAGTTATGATGTATATAATGCTATTTATACATTAATTTTTATTTGATTTTTTTTATTATTTTTTTTTCTTTCAATAAAATAGCCTCCAACACTCTACTCAACAAATTGGATGCAGTCTATCACAGTGCCATCCGTTTAGTCACCAAATCCCCATACACTACCCACCACTGCGACCTGTACGCTCTCGTTGGTTGGCCCTCGCTTCATACTCATCGCCAAACCCACTGGCTACAGGTCATCTACAAGTCTCTGCTAGGTAAAGCCCCGCCTTATCTCAACTCACTGGTCACCATAGCAGCATCCCACTCGTAGCACGCGCTCCAGCAGGTATATCTCACTGGTCACCCCCAAAGCCAATTCGACCTTTGGTCGCCTTTCCTTCCAGTTCTCTGCTGCCAATGACTGGAACGAACTGCAACCATTTCTGAAGCTGGAGACTCATATCTCCCTCACTAGCTGTCAGAGCAGCTCACAGATCACTGCACCTGTACATAGCCCATCTGTAAACAGTGCATCTATCTACCTCATCCCCATACTGTATTTATTTATTTATCTTGCTCCTTTGAACCCCAGTATCTCTACTTGCACATTCATCTTCTGTACATCTACCATTCCATTGTTTAATTGCTATATTGTAATTACTTCGCCACCATGGCCTATTTATTTCCTTAACTCCCTTATCTTACCTCATTTGCACTCATTGTATATATACTTTTTTGTTTTCTTTTTTTCTACTGTATTATTGACTGTATGTTTTGTTTATTCCATATGTAACTCTGTGTTGTTGTATGTGTCAAATTGCTATGCTTTATCTTTCCCAGGTCGCAGTTGCAAATGAGAACTTGTTCTCAACTAGCCTACCTGGCTAAATAAAGGTAAAAAATAAATAAAATAATAATATATATATATTTTTTTAAATCGATCATCCAGAGACGGCGCTCTTAGTGGCCCGGGGACTTTAATGCAGGGAAGCTTAAATCCGTTTTACCTAATTTCTACCAGCATGTTAAATGTGAACCAGAGGAAAACAAACTCTAGACCATCTATACTCCACACACAGTGACGCGTACATAGCTCTCCCTTGCCCTCCATTTGGCAAATCTGACCATAATTCTATCCTTCTGATTCCTGCTTACAAGCAAACACTGAAGCAGGAAGCACCAGTGACTTGGTCAATAAAGAAGTGGTTAGATGACGTAGATGCTAAACTACAGGATTGTTTTGCTAGCACAGACTGGAATATGTTTCGGGATTCTTCCTATGGCACTGAGGAGTACACCACATCAGTCACTGGCTTCATCAATAAGTGCATCGATGATGTTATCCCCACAGTGACCATACGTACATACCCCAACCAGAAGCCATGGATTACAGGCAACATCCTCACTGAGCTAACTTCTTATGAGCAGGTGGGATGGTAGCGTCCCACCTGGCCAACATCAGGTGAAATTGCAGAGCGCCATATTCAAAATACAGAAATACTCATAATAAACATTCATAAAATATACAAGTGTTATACATCGGCTTAAAGATTAAATTCTTGTTAATCTAGCCGCTGTGTCAGATTTCAAAAAGGCTTTACGGCGAAAGCATACCATGCGATTATCTGAGGACAGCGCCCCGCTTACAAACGCATACAAACATTTTCCAGCCAAGTAGAGGAGTCATAAAAGTCAGAAATAGCGCTAAAATTAATCACTTACCTTTGATGATCTTCATATGGTTGCACTAACAAGACTCCCTGTTACAAAATAAATGTTTGTTTTGTTCAATAAAGTCCCTCTTTATGTCCCAAAAACTCAGTTTTGTTGGCGCGTTTTGTTCAGTAATCCACTGGCTCCAGGGCGGTCAAAACATGCAAACGAATACATCCTAATAGTACCGGTAAAGTTCGTCGAAACATATCAAACAATGTTTATAATTAATCCTCAGGTTGTCTAGTGTCTAAATAATCAAATCATATTTCAACTGGACAATAGCGTTTTTAATAGAAAGGAAAAATAACGAACGGTGCGCAATCGGTCACATGCGCAAAGCTGCTCTGCATTCTTCCTCTGATCAAAAGGTATTTTTACTCTTCGTTTTTCAAAATACAAGCCTGAAAGCATGTCTAAAGACTGGTGACATCTAGTGGAAGCCATAGGAACTGCAATCTGGGCCCTAACCCATAACATAGTCATTTGGCATTCAATGGAAAACAACTCACATCAAAAAAATCCCACTTCCTGGATGGATTTTCTGCAGGTTTTTGCCTGCCATATCAGTTCTGTTACACAGACATCACAGACATTATTTGAACAGTTTTAGAAACATCAGAGTGTTTTATATCCAATACTACCATCCATATGCATATCCTAGCTTCTGGGCCTGAGTAACAGGCAGTTTACTTTGGGCACGTTTGTCATCCAAACTTCAAAATACTGTCCCCTACCCAAGAGAGGCTAAAGGGTAGAGCTGTCGCTTTCAAGTAGCGGGACTCTAACCCGGAAGCTTATAAGAAATCCGCTATGCCCTCAGACGAACCATCAAACAGGCAAAGCATCAATACAGGACTAAGATTAAATCATACAACACCGGCTCCGACTCGTGTCGGATGTGGCAGGGCTTGCAAACTATTACAGACTACAAAGTGAAGCACAGCCGAGAGCTGCCCAGTGACACAAGCCTACCAGACGAGCTAAATGAATTATATGCTCGCTTCGAGGCAAGCAACACTGAAGCATGAATGAGAGCATCAGCTGTTCCGGACAACTGTGTGATCACGCTCTCCGTAGCCAATGTGAGTAAGACCTTTTAACAGGTCACCATTCACAAGGCCGCATGGCCAGATGGATTACCAGGACGTGTACTCCAAGCATGCACCGACCAACTGGCAAGTGTCTTCACTGACATTTTCAACCTGTCCCTAACTGAGTCTGTAATACCAAAACCAATTTCAAGCAGACCATCATAGTCCCTGTTCCCAAGAACACTAAGGTAACCTGCCTAAATGATTACCAACCCGTAGCACTCACATCTGTAGCCATGAAGTGCTTTGAAAGGCTGTCCATGGCCCACATCAACACCATTATCCCAGAAACCCTAGACCCACTCCAATTTGCATACCACCCTAACAGATCCACAGATGATGCAATCTCTATTGCACTCCACACTTCCCTTTCCCACATGGACAAAATGAACACCTATGTGAGAATGCTATTCATTGACTACAGCTCAGCATTCAACACCATAGTGCCCTCAAAGCTCATCACTAAGCTAAGGACCCTGGAACTATAAACCTCCCTCTGCAACTGAATCCTGGACTTCCTGACGGGCCGCCCCCAGGTGGTAAGGGTAGGTAACAACACATCTGCCACACTGATCCTGAACACGTGGGCCCATCAGGGGTGCGTGCTCAGTCCCCTCCTGTACTCCCTGTTCACCCGTGACTGCATGGCCAGGCACGACTCCAACACCATCGTTAAATTTGCTGATGACACAAATTTGCTGGTGTCACCGACAACGATGAGACAGCCTATAGGGTGGAGGTCAGAGACTTGGCCGTGTGGTTCCAGGATAACAACCTCTCCCTCGACGTGATCAAAACAAAGGAGATGATTGTGGACTACAGGAAAAGAAGGACCGAGCACGCCTCCATTCTCACCGACGGGGCTGTAGTGGAGCAGGTTGAGAGCTTCAAGTTCCCTGGTGTCCACATCACCAACAAACTATCATGGTCCAAACACACTAAGACAGTCGTGAAGAGGGCACGACAAAGCCTATTCCTCCTCAGGAGACTGAAAAGATTTGGCATGGGTCCTCAGATCCTCAAAAGGTTGTACAGCTGCACCATCGAGAGCACCCTGACTGGTTGCATCACTGCCTGGTATGGCAACTGCTCGGCCTCCGACCGCAAGGCACTACAGTACATCACTGAGGCCAAGCTTCCTGCCATCTAGGACCTCTATACCAGGCGGTGTCAGAGGAAGGCCCTAAAAATTGTCAAAGACTCCAGCCACCCTGGTCAAAGACTGTTCTCTCTGCTACCGCACAAGCGGTACCGGAGCGCCAAGTCTAAGTCCAAGAGGCTTCTTAACAGCTTCTACCCCCAAGACATAAGACTCCTGAACAGCTAACCAAATGGCTACTGTGGTGTACAGCAGGTCAGCCACCAGGGGGAGCCTCGTCGAGGCGACATCACGAGGCGATGGCTCCATCTGCTTGACGTGCCAGGTCTCGACGGGCTCTCCGGCCAGGACTAATTGGGGCTGATTGGGAGCTGGTGAGTATCAAGGGCTGATTGCTCACCAGCTGTGCAAGTACCATAAAGCTGCCAGAAGGGCAGCACACAGGAGAGAGTGGGGGAAGAAAGGACTCCCGTATAGTTGGGAACGGTTGCAGAGGTATGAGGAGGGAGTTCAGTTTTTGTGCCCGACAGGATACAGCAAGACCCGGAGCCGAGAAGACAGTATCCCGAAGAGGGTCTCATGGGGGAGACCTATCCTTTTTTTTCTTTTTTATTATTTAAATAAACACCCTTGAAACCGAGCTAATCATACTCTGCCCGTGTCTGATCTGTGTAAACGTCTTGACCAAACCCCCTGGTCTGCCACACTACCATTGCTCCCCCACCCTCTTTTACGCTGCTGCTACTCTCTGGTTATTATCTATGCATAGTCACTTTGACACTATCTACATGTACATATTACCTCAATTACTCAACTAACCGGTGTCCCCGCACATTGACTCTGTACTGGTACCCCCTGTATATAGCTTCACTACTGTTATTTTACTGCTGCTCTTTAATTAGATGTTACATAACACATATTTTTCTTAAAACTGCATTGTTGGTTAAGGGCTTGTAAGTAAGCATTTCACTGTAAGTTCTACACCTGTTGTGTTCGGCACATGTGACAAATACAATTTTATTTTACTTGATTTGGTGTCTGCTTCTGCTATAGCAAAGTTCTACCCATTGTATGCCTTTGATTTCCATTGGTTGTCATCCTCTATGGCCCTTGTTTCATCTGCTATTGTTTGCCAATGGAAGGAGGAATCCTTGCACCTTCAATCACACCAGATTGACCAAGTATTCAAGTAAACACAGGAGATTGTTGTGTAATTCAACCAACAATATGAAATGATGTTGTTGGTTTCCTCAAGAAAACAACTGATTAACTGAGGAGAAGCCTGTAGGCTACATGCTACATACAGATATCTGAGTGCACTACAGCAGATGCAGGGAATTGAAAGTTGATCACGATTATCTCCCATCTTATCATCTGTCCTGGGTGACAGTCTATTTTTGCTTTAGCTTAACTGTCATAGTTGAATACAGAAACAGTCTGACACCAAGGCTACCTGAACCCCTTTCCTAGTATATAGTGCTATATTGACTAGTGCATTGCCACTCATTGACATCAGCAATTACCACAGTCACAACATAAGACCAACCCTTTAATAATGGGGACAGGTCAATATCCAACTTTCCAGAGGGAAGAGGCTATATCCCATTTCATATTGGGAAATCTCCCCAACTGTCTAGATCAGTGTTTCCCAACTCGGGTCCTCGAGTACCCTCAACAGCAGCACACATTTCTGATGAATCCAAGGACAAAAAAAAACCTGATTTAACTTGTCAAATATTGATGATTAGTTGACAAGTAGAATACGGTGTGCTTGTCATGCGCCACAACAAATGCATGTACTGGCAAACACTGGTCTAGGCGAAAGGGAAAGTAGAAACATGTACGTGTTCGAACAGCAGGCACAAGGGTTTCCACAAGTTACCACAGCCACAAAGTCTGAATTGGCTATAGGCGATCATAAAAGAATGTATGAAAACAAAAATCGGATTTTTGGTGTTCATTTAAGGTTATGGTTAGGCATAAGATTATCAGTGTGGTTAATGTTAGGTTTAAAATCACATTTTAAGAAGATACATTGTAGAAATGGTCTTTATGACTTTGTGGCTGGGGTAAGTAGTAATGACCAGCCACAACTCCGATATAAAGTGTGTTTTCTCAAAGTTCCTGGGATGTCAGGTGTCCTATTTATATCCGTACACTCGTAACAACCTCATCATTATGAGACTTCTATTTGATCAAATAAGCCACACATAGAAAATAAGCCATCGCATTTTTGTGTTAACAAAATTCGACACTTTCTCATTGACCTCCATACAAAAGCTCCTCGCTTGTTGAGCGAAAAAAACGAAACAACGCCACCTGTTGGAGAAGATAGATTTTAGCCCTGTTATCCCTCTCCCCTAACCTCTTCCTCTCTGCTGGAAATTAATACCTAGGGACAGTAAGTACTTCTTGTTGTTGTCTGAGTTGCGACACCGCTGAGTTGAACTGGCAGTTGCTGTTGGCAGTCCAAACTTCATGTAAGTTCAACCATTTAATGTCATTATTTTAGCTGAACCGTATAACACATTGATCTTAATAGTGACAGAATTGTGTTCACTTTCATATTCGTTTTCTCTCCAGTGATTTATTTGTGGCCTTGTATGGCTTATTGTAGCTTGATCAAACATAATAAATCACCCTCGAATAAGTTATTGGGTTAGAAGTATATGTTTGACAATCAAATTGACGTCCAAAAGTCTTTAAAAAACATTTATGGGTATGTTAAATGTGGTTGTCAAGTGTGAAAAATAGGCGATACGTTTCACAACAAATGTTAAATGAAAGTGAAACTTAGTTTTGCGAACGCAACATTGTATGCAATTTTTATGTGTTATAAAATGTTTGGCCTTCTAATTAACACACGAACCATCCGCAACGTGTGCTGCCAGATAAGATACATATACGGGGTTCAGTTGAGAACATAAATGATGGTTTATTCGAGTTGTACATGCTGTTAGTTTTTTTATGCGCATGTTGGGCCTACTTGTTTTCATTTTGCTATATTCTCCATTTCAGAGGTCACAATGGAGAGCGTCGAAAGTGCAGCCAACATGGAATTGTCAACAACCTTTTCCCAGGTTGTATTTCAGGAAATCCCCCACTCCTACGCACCAAATATTGCCGTGACTTGCTGCTACACTCTGACAGCAGCCATTCAACAGAACCCCAGAGACTGGGTGGGGATATTCAAGGTGAGTTTATAGATATTTTGTCATGAATATTCATGAGTGGTCTGTTTCATCAGAGATTATGATATGGATTGTATTTCCGCAAAGGAAATAATAACCTAATATATTTAACAATAGAAATCCACAGTCTGGAATGCCTCCCAGTTGTCAGTCAGTCATGATTGTGTTATAACTGATGTTGTGCTGATTGTGTTATAACTGATGTTGTGCAGGTGGGCTGGAGCACCACAAAGGATTATTACACATTTGTGTGGATAGAACCATCATTGAATCTGATAAAACAGGATGCAAACAGAAAACAAGTGCTTTTTAATGGTAAGACCATGTGTGCATTTTATCCTCAAACTTTTCAACTGACATGAACTTTGATATGAATGATCGTGATCAATTTCGGTTAATTCGTTTTTGATGATACCTATAGGCCCATGTTCATTTCTTAATTTTAGATACAAATGACATTTATTTGACATTCAAGTGATCAATATTATGCTGGGGATTACACTGACAATGATGTTGTTATTCTGATAGCATACTACTTGCCAAAGGATGATGCAGAGTTCTATCAGTTCTGCTATATTGATAGCAACGGCCAAGTGAGAGGAGCCAGCACCCCCTTCTGCTTTAAAACCTCAGGGGAACAAAGCACAGACGGCAGCCTGGAAAACGACCTCTTGGTCATCACAACACAGGTACAACGCAATCCACCATACCTAACATTAAAAGTTGATTTGATTGTGTTTTAAAGACCATGCTTGAAATACTTAAAAATGCAGAACTTGTTGTTTGGCTTGCTTAGTTGCTGAGTCAAGGAGATGATGTCCCTCACAAGAACATTTTAGCTAGAATTATCCGTAGGAGAGGTTAGGTATGTACATGATGTGCATTTCTGAATCTAGGAAAAGGTAGAGCAACGTGAGAGGGAGAAAGAAGAGATGGTCATGGAGTTGGGGCAACTGAAAGAGCAAAATGAAATTTTGAGAGGAGTCCTGAAGGAGCAACAGCAAGAGATTGATTGCCTCAAGGTTTGTTTTCAAGATGTTCCTTACAGCATCTGCTAATTTCTAGCCCCTAGTCATGTGTGAGAAGGGAAATTACAATATGAGGTAACAGAATTGTAACATTACTTCTGCAATTGTCTAAAAAGGAACTATACAAGGCAGATGGGAACCTGGAGAAGCAGCAGCAGAAGTCAAAAGAGCATGAACAACTGACACAGAAAGCTAAATCAATGGAAGACTCACACAAAGGACAGGAGGTAATATTTGGTGAATTCTGTGTCTACAACACAGTGATCACAAATCATCTGACAACTAAGAAACTCTTTCCATACTGAAACATAAATGCTTTTCAACATAACTGGTGGAACTATACTTGATGGATAGATGGGACTTTCCAAACACAGTAAACAAATCAAAGTGTATTGGTCACATACACCTATTTAGCAGATGTTATTGCGGGTGTAGCGAAATGCTTGTGTTCCTAGCTCCAACAGTGCAGTAGTATCTAACAATTCACAACAAGACACAAATCTAAAAGTAAAACAATGGAATTAAGAAGTATATAAATATTAGGGTGAGCAATCTTGGAGTGGCATTGACTAAAATACAGTAGAATAGAATACAGTATATACATATGAGATGAGTAAAGCAGTATGTAAACATTATTAAAGTGACTAGTATTCCATATCCATAACCAGTAGAGGTTATGGACATGATTTGAGCATTTCTGAATCTAGGAACAGGTGGTGCAAAGTGAGAGGAAGATAGAAGAGCTGGCCATGGAGTTGGGGCAACTGAAAGAGCAAAATGAGACTCTGACACGTGCCCTAAAGGAGCAACAGCAAGAGGTTGACCGCCTCAAGGTTCGTTTGAAAGTCTTTTCTTTCCACCAGCAGGTTTACTTCTAGCCCCTAATCAGGCTGAGAGGGTGATGAATTGTATATTGTTTTCCTGTAGGAATCCAAAGAGGAACTTGCACAGGTAGTGAGCAAACTGGAGCAACAGCAACAGAATGCTAGAGAGCATGAAGAACTGACACAGAATGACAAATCAATGAATGAATCACACACAGGACAGGAGGTAACTGTCGCAAACCATTTTCCCATTTGGGACTACCAAAGAACTACTACTACTATGGAGTACATTTTGTCTTGTTTCTAACAGTTTCTTTCCATGAAAGGCTAGAGTCTCTGACCCCAATTCATAAAAAATATTTGGTGAATGTGTCAAAACATGTGACAGCTGTTTGTATACCATCAATATTTTTCAATGCCTCGACTCTTTTTTCCCCACACTTTCTCTGTCATGTATCGAAGGGTGTTTTCACATACTGTTCCTTCTGAAAGTATTCAGACCCCTTGACTTTTTCCACATTTTGTTATGTTACAGCCTTATTCTAAAATGGATTAAATACATTTATTTCCCCAGCAATCTACACACGATACCCCATAATGACAAAGCGAAAATGCAAATGCTGATAGCTGTGCACCAACGTTACCCATCCAACCTGAAGAAGCTTGAGAGGATCTGCAGAGAAGAATGGGAGAAACTCCACAAATACATGTGTGTCAAGCATGTAGCGTCATACCCAAGAAGACTCAAGGCTGTAATCACAGCCAAAGGGGTTTCAACAAAGTACTGAGTAAAGGATCTGAATACTTATGTAAATGTGATGTTTCCGTTTTTTTCTTCTTCTACAAAACAGTTTTTTCTTTGTCATTATGCGGTATCGTGTGTAGATTTGATAAAAAATGTATTCAGGCTGTAACCTATCAAAATGTGGAAAAAGTCAAGGGGTCTGAATACTTTCCGAAGGCACTGTATAGTCCTCTTTAATAAAGTAGGGTAGTGTGTGGTGCAGGAATAACGACAAGCGAACCTGGGGAGCTTTGTGTTCACATTGGTCTAAAAAAAGAGAACCGGCCTGCAGAATTCAAGCGAACCGAAGTCAGACCACCTCTCGAGATGGTCTCAGTTCGGTTCACTTCGGGGGGATCTTTTGAGGGGTCTGAGTTCCTTTGGAGTGTTTACGCTACACAAAATATTAAGCGAACTGCACTCGCAAAAATTGTCTTAAAGGGACAAAGTCTGAATCACTTTAACTTGCTATTTCTCTTCACAAATGCCTGCAGTCTCTGACTCCTATTTGTGAGAAATATGAACGAGCATTGACCAAGATCAAACAGCTGAAGAAGGAGCGAGAGGAGTTGAAAGGAAAGGTTGAGGTTCAAAGTGTGGAGATTGCACAGTGAGTACTTGTCTCGAGCAATCCATTCAATGGACATATCTTTCTTTTGGTGTTTTTCAGTCAGTAGAAAGGCCTCTTTAGTGTCCTAAGTTTTTGTAACTATGACCTTAATTGCCTACCGTCTAAGCTGTTAGTGTCTTAACGACCGTTCCACCGGTGCATGTTCATTAATTGTTTATGGTTCATTGAACAAGCATGGGATACAGTGTTTAAACCCTTTACAATGAAGACCTGTGAAGTTATTTGGAATTTTACGAATTATCTTTGAAAGACAGGGTCCTGAAAAAGGGCTGTTTCTTTTTTTGCTGAGTTTATATATATATATATTTTTTTTTTTACACTTGTGTAACAATGCTGTTCCTCGTGCCCCTGTGTCAATAGGCTGAGAGATTCTGAGCAGGAGTCTTACAGACTGAAGGATAACATTCAGCTTCTACAGGTCAGCACACTCAGCAGAGTAATTGATGTAAATGCATGCCTGTAACACACATACACTCTTTAAAAGACCTGTTGGCCAATTAAATTAGTGCTTTCTTTGATGTGAAAAAAACCTGTCAATCACAGAATCTCATGTTGACCCTTTCCAGGTGGATCTCCAGAGCAGTGAGAAAGAGAAGGCGAAGCTTTCTGTGGAGCTGCGCAAACTGCGTGGTCTCACACATGACCTGGAGGACTTGAAGACTGAGAACAAGGCCTTACACAGAAGCCTGTCAGAGCAGGGGCTCCAGCCACAGCAGGAGATGGTGGACAGTGATTTGAAGGTTGGAACAAGTTGCTAAAAGAACTGTCCTTCCTGTACACGCCATTGTGAAATGTAATACTGTAGTCTTCTTGTGTGCCTTCAGGTGCAATACCAAGCTCTTCTTGGCCAGCTGCAGGAGGCTCGGACACAGTTGCACCAGGAGCTGCAGGCTTCCAACAACACACGCAGACGTGCAGAGCAAGCAGAGGGGGAACTGGTGAAGGTCAATGAGTGCACGAATCTCATGGTCATGAGGTCTACACAGGCGGAGCAGAAAAGCAGCAAACTAGAGGTGCTTAGAGAATATCTTTGATGCTATTTCGATCCACAGACAGGGTCAGGGATAACATTTTTTTCTTACCAATATGTTGTTTGTTCTGGGAAAGTAGTTCACCTGTGAGAGCAAATTAATATAAAACGCACTAAACGTATTCTCTTGGCTGATCACAAGTTCCCTGTTCTCTCCTCTCAGATGCAACTTTTAGAGTTCCACCGAGTCATTGAGGAGAAAGAAAGCATGGCAGAGATCGCTAAAGTAGAGAAAGAGGAGTTGTACAGAGAAAATCAGGTGATTGCTATGAATTTTGATACTCTTTACTAGTCATTTAATTATTTACAATTAGGGACATTTGCTTACATTGGGGTTTTGCCACTGTATTCTATCTGTCAGGATCTCAAAAGAAATGTTGAGAGACTCCGCAAGGAGTTTGCTGACATCCAGGCTGCTCCAGTGTCCATGCAGCATCCCAACCCTTATGGCTCTTCAACTGACCCCACCCCCACTGAGGAGCAGCAGCAAGATACACTGGCTGCCTCTCTCCACTTTGGGAACCCTTATGAGACCCCAGGTATTCCCAATATTCCAGCAGTTGGAAAGCCTCACCTAAATATTCTTAAATGAGACATGAACGCCACTTGTGCCTCATGGACACGCCTTCTTGGAAAATAACAAAACAGGTTCAACTATGGCTGACATATGATTCTGTTTGCAGGCCCTGCGACAAACGCAGAGGAGGTATGTTAAGTCATTCCTATGATATACATGGTTATACGGCAGATTATGTTTGCAACAACATACACTAGTGGTTTGGTTTCATAATGCTCTATAATTTTTGTGCTGGAGTACAGTTAACTATCCAGTCTAGATCCGATATTATTACCACTTATGACCCGTGTCTGTCCCATAGTTGTCCTTGACGTGTCGTCACTGCCATGAGCGCTTCCCTGGCATCACCCCGAATGAGCTGGAGCTGCACGAGGACAGCCACAGAGTGTGCCCCTTTTGCACCCTCATCTGTGACGGAATGGAGCAGACCAAGTATGAAGAACACGTCTACAGCCATGAGGTGTAGGGAAGCCACATCCTCACAACCCAGAGAGTTGACTACTATTTAAAGAAAGCTGATACCCTACTAATTATATTTCTAAGAGGTGGGGGGGGGGGGGCGACAAATAAATACAGGCTAACAACCTATCCACGACATTGTAAGACAAACATTTAAAGTCCCGTTTATTACTGTAAACGTTATCTTACCTGGTAAAATAAGGGTTGTGAATTTAATGTCTGGGAAATCTGTATCTAATTGAATTTGCCTGAATTGATCATATTGTTTTAGACATTTTGATGGTTAGGGTTGACTGTTTTTTCTAAATTTGCCTCCATCGCTGATGGATAGGACTGTATGGATTTGCTATTTAATCGTTTCCTAGGTTTACTCTACTGCTATTATCTCTTCTGAACTACTGTATGTTTACTTTGGCTAACTTCACTATATTCCCCTTGAACCTGCTGCTAAAATGTAAATGATGTGTTGCATAATAAAGTCAAATGATTAATGGTCAAATGATGCTCTCTGATAATGTAAGGGTTGAAATGAGATTCATGTGGGATGTTCAAGCAACAAATAAAGTTCTCTTCACAGTTGTGTTGACATAAAGAAACATGTTTTTGTAGCACAAACTGCAACATGCAAAGAAATCCTCTGATGTTTTAATAGAAGGTAATTGAATATAATGACATTTTAAAAAATAAAAAAACTAATCCATGATTGACAACTGCCACAGAAAACAACATTTGTGACCTAGTTTTCATCTCCACAATCGCTGAAGGGAAGGAAGCAATATCACGTGTACCTACCAATGATTTATATACATAATTGGTACCTACCCTTTAAAAGTTATAAGTTAAATACACCATTTCAATTCAGGACATTCCCAACAGGCACACATTGTTCTTCAAGAAGTTATCGAGACTTCCCACGTACCAAAAATCCTATCTTTCTTAAGGCGTTATCTGATTGGCCTCCTCAGGTGTGACATCACGGGAAGTCAGCTCAGAAAAGAGGGCTGGCAGCCAATACTGTGGCTCTCCAGAAGCTTGGGAATCCAACCACGCCAAGCCCTCTTTCAACAGGTGATCCTAAGACAACAAGGAGTATGTATGTTAGGATGGTGGTGAGCTAAAATCAAATCAAGAACCATGGTTCTATGGTGCTTCCTCACTCCCAATTTTCTTCTAACCATTTCCTTCTCTAAAATATCCTCCTAAACTCTTGGCAGCTTTGCTTTGCATTTCCTCTGTAGGCGACTTACCAGCACATGACAGGCCCGCTCTCGCTCCCACTTGAGACTCTCTCTGATCTCACTCACTGAAACGTAGCCCTTCTTCTGCAAATTGGCAGAAAAACAAATATTCATGACACCTGGCACCATATTTGCAGTCCTCTAAATGACTCGGCAAAAGTATCAGAGCAGCATGTTCTGGATCCAAGCATGATGTTGGCAACTGCTCACAAGAAAAAACAAACCGCGCCCCTCTTTAATCTCACAATCAGTACTCTGAGACATTTTTGACAAGTCATTTAGCATAATTACTGATGAGGCAGCCACACAATACAGATTCAAGAGGTGAAATGAAGGATTACCTCAGCCAACTGAAGTACCACAGTGTGGTCCATGTTGAGCTCTGCTGGCACTGACTGCACGAGGTAAGAGCCTCCAACAGGAATCATCCCAAAGCCGTTCCCCATGACTTTCAGCTTCTTTATGGCCCGCACCAAGTCATCTCTGGAGTGGAGAATAGAGATACAATTTCAACTTCATAATGAAAGTGCACTAAAGTTGATTAATAAATATCAATATGTTTACATTATTGTATTTAGTATTTATTAGGATCCCCAATTAGCTGCTGGAGAGGCAGCGGCTACTCTTCCTGGAGTCCAAACAGGAAACAGGATAACAAAGAAAATACATAATATACATAGCACTAAATTTACATTACAATTTAGCCATTCAGCAGATGCTCCCATTCAGAGCGACCCACAGCCAGGCGAGTCAACCACATATCAAAGTCCTATCCCAATCACGTATCACATACATAATACAATGCAAAATACAATACAAAATGCATAAAAATGTCTCTGTCTCTCCACAGTCCCCGTCGTGCCGTATGGTGTTCTTTAATTTATTTTTTATGTTGTTTATTTGCTAGCTTGAGTTACCTGGGGTGGCAGAGTTCAATTTAGTCATGGCTCTATTTAATACTGTGTGTTTCCCAGCCTCTATTCTCGACCTGGGGACAGTGAAGTCCTCTGGTTACATGTCTAGTGTTGTGCCGATGAGTGTCCGAACTGTGTGCCAACTGCTTGAACAGACAGTTCGGCACCTTCGACACATCAATACCTCGCACAAAGACCAATAGTGATGCAGTCAATCTCTCCTCAACTTTGAGCCAGGAGAGATTGACATGCATGTCTGTTGACATTCGCCCTCCGTGTACATCTAAGAGAAATCAATATGTGCTGATCTTTTTTAGATCAACTGCAATTTGCCTATGTCCTTCCTTGCTGCAACTGACCACACAACTGCACAGTAGTCCAAGTGCATCAAAACTAGGGCCTGTAGAACCTGTCTGGTTGACTGGGATATCAAGAAAGCAGAGCAATGCCTTATCGTGTACAGACCTCTTCCCAATTAAGTAACCATTGCATTCGGAAAGTATTCAGGCCCCTTGACTTTTTGTTATGTTACAGCCTTATTCTAAAATTGATTCAATTGTTCCAAGATTGAACTCTATGGCCTGAATGCCAAGCGTCACATCTGGGGGAAACCTGGCACCATCCCTACGATGAAGCATGGTGGTGGCAGCATCATGCTCTGGGGTTGTTTTTCAGCGGCAGGGACTGGGAGATTAGTCAAGATCGAAGGAAATATGAACGGAACAAAGTACAGAGAGATCATTGATGAAAACCTCCAGAGCGCTCAGGAACTCAGACTGGGGTGAAGGTTTACCTTCCAACAGGACAACAACCCTAAGCACACAGCCAAGACAACTGGCCCGGACTTGAACCCGATCGAACATCTCTGGAGAGACCTGAAAATAGCTGTGCAGTGACTCTCCCCATTCAACCTGACAGAGCTTGAGAGAATCTGCAGAGAAAAATGGGAAAAACTCTCCAAATACAGGTGTGCCAAGTTCTGTCATGTAGCGTCATACCCAAGAAGACTCAAGGCTGTAATCGCTGCCAAAGGTGCTTCAACAAAGTACTGACAAAGGGTCTGAATACTAATGTAAATGTGATCTGTTTTTTAAAAATACATTTGCAACAATTTCTAAAAACACGTTTTTGTTTTGTCATTATGTGGTATCGTGTGTAGATTGATGACGATTATTGTTCGTTTTTCCCCCATCCATTTTAGAATAAGGCTGCAACGTAACAAAATGTGGAAAAAGTTAAGGGGTCTGAATACTTTCCGAATGCACTGTATATATTTTGACCATGATAGCTCGTTTAGTCTCCTTAACTTGCTCAATAGCCACACTATTCAATAATCGACTGATGAGGTTTAGGGTTGAGCGAATGATTTGTCGCCAAAAATGATGCTTTAAGTTTTTGAGATATTTAACACCAGCCTATTGCTAGTTACCCATTCTAAAACTGACTAGACCTCTGTTAAGGGTGTCAGTTATATATTTTACTGTTACAGCCGACGTGTATACTGTTGAGTCATCTGCGTACATGGACAAAGAGGCTTTATTCAAGGTCAGTGGAAGGTCATTACTAAACACAGAAAACAATAATAGTCCAAGCCGGTTACCCTGCGGTACACCACACTCAACCGTATTTGCATTACAGAGACTTCCATGTGTTCTATTGGACAGATATCAGTCCATCCATGATAAGGCAAATTATGTTAATCCTTATAACAACTGTTTTTTCAATTACCTTTAAGGCTGCACTGAAGTCTAACAAAACAGCTCCCACGATCTTCTTATCAATTTCTTTCAGCCAATCATCAGTCATTTGTGTCAGGGCCGAACACGTTGAGTGCCCTTCCCTATAAGCATGCTGAAAGTCTGTTGTTCATTTATTTTCTGTAAAATAACATTGGTCGAACAATATTTTTTTTCCAAAAATGATGCTAAGCACCGGTAACAGGCTGATTGTTTGAACCATTCAAGGGTGCTTTGCTATTTTGGGGCAGCGGAATGTCCTTTGTCTCCCTCCAGGCCTGAAGGTACACTCCGTCTTCTAGGCCAAGATTTAAGATGTGGCACATAGGAGTCGCAATGTATTCCGCTACCAACCTCAGTAGTTCACCATCCAGGTTGTCGGTACCAGGTGGTTTGCCCTTATTTATAGATATCAATAATTCCACACCCACTTTGCAGAATTTAAAGCTACAGTGCTTGTCTTTCATCATTTGGTCCTTTATGCATGAATATGAAGGCTCAGCATTTTTTGATTGCATGTCATGCCTAAGTTTGCTTATCTTGCTAACAAAAAAGTTATTAAAGTGGTTGGCAATATCAAAGGGTTTTGTTATGAATGAGCCATCAACCTCGATGGAGCAGAGTTAGCTTTTCTGCCTAGAATTTCATTTAAGGTACTCCAGAGATTTTCACTATTATTCTTTATATAATGTATATTTGTTCCATAGTATAGTTTCTTCTTATTTTTGTTTAGTCATGTGATTTCTCAATTTACTATATGTTTGCCAATCTGCTGTGTTGCCAGACTTATTTGCCATTCCCTTAGCCTCATCCCTCTCAGGCATACAGTTTTTAAATGAATCATCTATCCATGGGGATTTGGCAGTTTTAACAGTACGTTTATTTATTGCCGCATGCCTGTCAGTAACCGGAAGAAGCAATTTCATACATGTTTAAAGTGCAGCGTCAGCATGTTCCTCATTACACACATTAGACCAACACATATTTTTCACATCTTCAACATAAGAATAATTGCAAAACCTCTTGATCGCTTATACACTATTTTAGGTCCAGTCTTTGAAACTTTGGTTTTCCTAGCTATGACTATTATGTTCACTACATCTGATAGGTGTGGAAACTGCTTTAGATCAGATTTCGGAAGCATTAGTAAAGATGTGTTCAATGCAAGTGGATGATTTAGTTCCTGTTCTGTTTGTAAATACACTGGTAACTGATAACCTGAATCAGGTTGCAGGCACTAGTTACAGTTTAAGGTTTTTTCTTGAGTGGACAGCTTGATTAAAGCCAGTCAATATTTTGGTCACCCAGAAAATAAACCTCTCTGTTGATATCATATACATTATCAAGCATTTCACACATATTATCCAGATACTGACTGTTAGCACTTGGTGGTCTATAGCCGCTTTCCACAAGAATAGGGTTTAGGTGAGGCAAGTGAACCTGTAGCCATACTACTTCAACAGCATTTGACATGAGATCCTCTCTAATATTAAATATGATGATAAATGTTGACTTTCTGCATTACTTAGGAGATAATTTATTATATAATTTCTGATATTTGTCAGATAGTACTCACTGGCTCACATCCTGAGCAAATTTCCCCCTTCCCTTCAACACTCTGTGATGGAGTTCGTCCAGGGTAATAAGTCCTAAAACACAGAGATGGAACACCAATGAACAACACATTTCAAAATGCAGTGTTTTGCTATGACTTTGATGATGTTCCAAAGAAGCCTCACCTCCATTTCTGTGTTTCAGGGCCAGGCATACTTCAATGATCTGCACACCCAACTCGTAATAGAAGTCACCCACACCAAGCATCTCTGACCAAAAGCCTTTGCCAGCTGTCAATGACACAGAAAACACTTCATTGGTTGTATTTCAATTCCTTGAATAAATACAACATATGAGTAACCACATGCATAAAAAAGGAGTAAAGGACATTTTAATGGGCTTTTAATGTAGAGCAAAAACAACTTGTATTTTAAACAGACACAGTTGTGATTCTCACAGGCAAGCGGGTCAACTCCAATGGTGGCACACATCTCCTGAAACTGGACCCGGAACTGGGAACTCTTACGAATCTCTTGTTTGTGCTTGCTGGCAAATTCCTCAAGGTTAGATTTGAAGGTCTCCAGCTGTTTTGACATCTGAAAGACCATGATGTTTTAGATATTTCCACAATGGCAACAGCTTGACTAGCTACATGGATTGAATAACATTCCAATGAAGACACACTTGCACACATAAGCTCAGTTGGTAGAGTATGGCGCTGCTCGACTATGAAAACCCAACTGGCATTTACTCCTGAAGTGCTATATCCACATTTACTATAACCACTGTGGTTATCTGACCCTACCGGTCATCTATGAACATTTAAACATCTTGCAGAACAATCTGGCCTAAATGGCCAAACTATTATAATCTCCACCCTGCACAGCCAGAAGAGGACTGGTTCCCCTCTAGGTTTCTTCTTTGGTTCCTTCCTTACTTACTCGGGAGTTTTTCCTAGCCACTGTGCTTCTACATCTGCATTGCTTGCTCTTTGGGGTTTAAGGATGGGTATCTGTATAACACTTTGTGACACTTACTGGTGTAAACTGGGCTTTATAAAATCAATTTGATTGTTTGCAACGCCAGGATAGTGGGTTGATTCCAGGGACCACTCGTAAGTAAAATGTATGCACGCATGACTAAGTCGCTTTAGATGAAAGTGTCTGCTAAATGGCATATTATAATATTATTATCGAGCTTACCTGAACAATTTGATCCTCAGCTAACACTGTCCCCCTCTCTTTATACCTGGCCTACAAAAAAATAAGAGAGTGTTTTGGATAAGATGGTTGTACTTCTGAAATGCCTTGGATTCATTGTTTATATTTTGTAGATGGGCTCATTCATCTAGACAACGTTACCTCTGCAAGCTTCTTTTTGGCGATTGCTCCCGCACCTACTCCTCTCCTATGCATCTTGTTGATGTGAAAAAAGTACTAGCTAGCTATGAAAAAGTTGACACCGCTATTGTTATGCTTGCCAACTAACGTTAGGTAGCTAGGTAGTTTACAGTTGCACGGTCAAAGTAATTTGTTAGGTCGCGAGGTGCATTTAGTCTATTGCAGCCATATGATAGCTCTCAGCATTCCGTTCTTATTCAATAATCATTTCTATGCACACAACTTTGAAATCGACTCATTTCGAACTAGTCGTGACACTTGAGAGCTAGCAAGGTCTATTTGCTTAGTTTAGGAACCCGGAAGTAAATTCATCCTGTGTTTGACGAGAGGCAATGCCATCAAATTTGGTACTGCCACCTACTGCCTTGGCAAGAGACTTCTTCTGCCACCAACTAGACTGTGAATCAGAGACTGTGAAGGAGTGAGTGCATACACTTTCATACTTGTCCCCCATGGGAATTGAACCTACAACCCAGGAATTGCAAGTACCATGCTCTACCAACTGAGCCACACAGGACACCTTCCACCTCCCCACCAATTTCATGGTACTATTGAGCCCTGTGTGTCGCAGTCTCAGCCTTCTGATTACACTTTCCTCCCTTCTCTCTTGGCCTGAGGATCTCCCTGCCCCCAACTTTTCCTGGATCTTATACAGGTGTCTTCCCTTTCTCTCCCTGTTCCACAACTCTTGCCATTTGTTTTTAACCACTGACCATTGGGGTCTTAGTCACCTCCCTGACCAAGGCCCTCCCCCCGATTGCTTAGTTTGGCTGGCCGGCCAGCTCTAGGAAGAGTCTTGGTGGTTCCACATTTCTACCATTTAAGAATGATGGAGGACACTGTGTTCTTGGGGACCTTCAACGCTGCAGACATTTTTTGGGTACCCTTCCCCAAATCTGTGCCTTGACACATCCTGTCTCGGAGCTCTATGGACAATTCCTTCGACCTCACGGCTTGGTTTTTGCTCTGACATGAACTGTGGGACCTTATATAGACAGTTGTGTGCCTTTCCAAATAATTTCCAATCAATTGAATTTAGCACAGGTGGACTCCAATCAAGTTGTAGAAACATCTTAAGGATGATCAATGGAAACAAGATGCACCTGAGCTCAATTTCGAGTCTCATAGCAAAGGGTCTGAATACTTTTGTAAAATAAAGTATTTCTGTTTTTAATTTTTAATACATTTGCAAAAATGTAATACGTTTGTGTAGATTGATGAGGGGGAAAAAGAATGAAACCAATTTTGGAATAAGGCTGTAACGTAAGAAAATGTGGGAAAAGTCAAGGGGTCTGAATACTTTCCGAATGCTCTGTATATGAAGCCTCCTCTCAAGCTACGCAAAGGACCTTGTTATTCTTTCAATATGACCAGTAGGACTCTTTAAGGTGTGACGTTTGTGAAAAATTTGAACATTTGTGAAAATATTGCAATTCAAGATTTTACTTTTGTGAAATGTTTATCTCATGCAAAATGCTAGATGCAATTAACAACTCAGTGAGGCCAATTTTTTTTTTTTACTTCAAGCTATTTTATTTCCCCTTAGCAAATATTTATGAAAAAGTTCAGACATGCTGGATTCATATTTCTAACTTTACAATATATTTTGTGTACACAAAAATAGAAAGCATACATTTTCCTCCAAATTGTCATAATGTTTTGGTTGACTTCTTTGCATTACTCTCCCACCTATGTTGATAATTTGTTGATATTCTTCAAAACATCACTGTGTTCGGTTGTAGTGAGGAAACAAATGTGAAAATATTATAATAAAAACAATATGACACAACCAATAATTTGGCAACAATTTACTATAATTACTATATTAAAGTAGTTCACAGAATGAACTCACATGGATCTGTCCCTTGCTGCGAATGCACAGTGCAAGCATTTTCAGGAGATTGTTGTACAGCCGAGCCTCTGGATCTTCCTCTGGAGTGACATTAGACCTATGACAGTTTTATTTTATTATTATCGTTGCCAGTGGCTGAATTTGCTCTCCGCTTCTGCATATCTCTCCGATTCAGCTTCTGCATATCTCAAGTTCTGAACTGCAGTAATTATAGTAATTTCAAAGCCAATTTGACTTACATGCTCTTTTTCTCTCTCTGGTTGAGCAGGAAGTTGACAAAATTCTTCTGCACCATGGAGTCCATGATTTTGCTCATGTCACTGGCGATGGTTGACTCTGCATATCTTCTCCCCAAACCCTGTCCATTTTCTGTGAGACTAACAAGCAGACATGAACACAAACATGTGAGAGGAATGGACATATTTGATAATGCAGACGACTCAACATCAAAATGAAATATGATCAGACATCGCAAACGCAGGATGGGAATCTTACCTGTTCTCGTCAGACTGGGACAGGACTTCAGCATGCAGCATCCCAGCCAGGCAGAGAACCACCAGTGAAAACAAAGCTACCTTCATGGTGACAAAACTAAACGAGGAGAGAAGCGAGAGTCAGAGAAAGTCAGGAAGAGAAAAAAAACAGCAATTGTGGAGAATGTCTTACACTTACAATATAGGGATGCCTTTATATTTCTAAATAACTGTTATATTTCTGTAAATGTATTACACATACAGTAAGCTAGACACAAGATTGCATGTATTAAGTAGAAATGTATAGTTGGAACAACAGAATACTGGAAGGGTATATTTTGAAAACTATCTTACCTTGTGAATGGATATTCTTCAGTGAGAGATGCAGGCTTTTTGTGAATTGCTACAAGACATTGGTCCTTTTATACAGTTTCTCAGAGGTGATTTGTGGCAACACCGGCATATCAACAGGAATAACACCTTAGTTCCACTACATTAGGGCAATAATATACACATACTTCCGATAAGCAAGCTTTCTAATAAATTCAAAACTTTTAAGCCTGTTTTCCTCACTGAGTAAAATAATAGGATGTTTAAAATTGTTCTCTAGATTGGAGGTAACTACCCTTAATATGATCAGTGGAAACCTTTCTGGGCTATTAGGCTAATCTGAATGGTGCTAGATGGGAAACAATTGAGACGTGAACAGCTTAATGGTCAAACTAGAAGATAAGGGAATGAAGTAAAAGGTGAATGTTTTCAATGCTGTAACCTGTTTTGGGTTACGTGTAGCTAAATTTAAATCTAAAATGGTCCTTGAGATCGGAAAACATGATTTGTCTTAAATATGAACGATGGTGTAATGGTAAATATGCTAATGCTGTTACTGTTTGTTTTTTATTCATCATGGTCATTTTAGGTTGCTAAAGGAGTGACCAGGCTAAACCCACCTGTCTCTCACAATATCGAATGAAATTGTATTTGTCACATACTTTGTTAACAACAGGTGTAAACTAACAGTGAAATGCTTACTTACGGGCCCTTCCTAACGATGCAGAAAGAAAAAAATGTAAATAATATGCATCACAGAGAAAGCAGAAAACACGTCTCTACCTTGCCGGCCGAACATCAACTAAGCCCTCGTATTCATCCCTAAAAGCAAAAACATGGAAATGTTTATGAGTACAGGATAAAGAGCACACAGGTGTGACATATTGGTGATTGAAGTGAATCACCTGACCAGTGGCGATTTTAGCATGTAAATCTTGGTGGGGCAATAAAAATAAAAGCTTTTAGACGCATCCCAGCAAATCCACTACATAACACAATACAACCCTAAACAATACATTATAATTGGACTATAAGGGTGACAAACGGTGCCCACTAACTGTTAGGGCCTACATAAAGCTGTCCCAACAGCAGAGTCCCGAAAGCAGTCCCAACACTTTACCACTGTTACACCTGGCTATCAGCGGAGCCTTGTCAGGCAGAAAAACATTTAATTCAGCCTCATTTACTGCCTTTAAAAAAAACCATAGCTGATATGGTTTACTTGCTTAAACAAATGTGGTTTCTACTGATAACTGAAATGTACAAATGATCGCATAAGGGGATGACAATACATAATTTCGATTAAGACATTAATGATCGAGCTAGAATGGACGTAGTCAATATACCTATTTGTTCAGCACTTTTGAAATGTACAGCGACAGAATTCAGAACATGGACCGTTCTTACAGTATTCTCCCTGTACACCAAGTCAGAACCGTACGATAAATAAAGGGGGCATATTGTGGTTTAATTTTGGTAGATGTTATTTACAATAATCTTTAAGGGTGCCATTAATTGTGAAACCTTGATTTGGAGGACATTGATTTTTAATTTATTAAATCAATAAATTATTTTGGTTGGTTCCATTGAAACATTAATAAAATACAGTATTTCTCACATGTTGGTATTTTGAGTTTCTCTCTATAATTATATTTTTTATATTTTTTAAAGTATTGTTTGTGCATTGCCAGTCAGGCGTATCATCATATGATGCCAGTAATTTTGGAGACCACTGTAAGCAGACAATGAAAGCTCTTACAATATTCAATGATGACATTTCTCTAAAACAGGCTATAGGCTACATTTGCACCACCAAGTCAGAACAGTAGGCCAAATTATGAGGTGAAAGGGGACCAAATTATTAGGGTAAGGCACATGGGCTACTAACAGCTTACTACACAACATACACTTAGTATTACTTTCTTAGCTACGGTATACATATCTCCCTGGCATAGTACATAATTTATGCAGCAGCAAACAAGACATTTTTGTACTCACCTTGTTGTGCTGTGCTCTCTTGAAAAGGAAGGTGGCGCGGCGGTCCTTCATGGGCAAATTTTGTCATCAAACTTTGTCATCAAAGTCTGACATTCTCTGGATTTATGGTGCTTTCAAGACAATTGGGAACTCTGGGGGAAAAAAACAAGGTTGAATCATGACGTTAGTAACCTTCAGGTCGAAGCTATAGAAAGAAGGCAGAGTTCCCGATTTGGAATACCGAGTTGGATGATAGTTCAAAACATATTTTCCCAGTCGGAGGTCATTTTTTTCAAAGTTCCCAGTTGTCTTGAACTCACTGAAGTCTGATATTTCCCAGTTCAGAGTTTTCAGTTGTTTTGAAAGCAGCAGAATATGTTTTATATGTGTTTTTTATATGTTTATCCTTTTAAGTTTGGAAAAGAGATCCTTAAACCCAGACTTGGACCACACATCCACTCCACTGAATAGCTGGCTAGTGATTGCTTTGCAATGCTTGCAGTTGGCCACTGATTCCTTCCAAACTACTTATCGTTGAACTTGCGATTTACAACTTGTTGTGTAATGTTTATGTCCAATGATCGATGAGCACCGATAAGTTTTATCTATAATTTCTCTTAAATTTGCCAGTAGATTGTAGAATTGATTCATGATGATAACTGCTAGCTTGCTAGTTAAGATTTTGAAAGTATGATGTTGACATGATCAGTCCAATCAAAGCTAATGTTGATATAAAGTGATTTGACATAATTGTCACGGGCCTACGACACAGTGGCCCGCATTGAGAACACCCTCTCAGTGCTCATGCTAGCACAGAACAGAATGCTCCAACCGGAGCACGCAGACCTGGACCTCTGCAACCTGAATGACGCATCTCTTCAAGCGTTTGCGTTCATAACCCCCCCCCACCCCCCCCCCCCCCCCCACCCCAACCCAACAAACAGGCGTGGGGGCAGAAACTGAATGGCGGGGCCGATTTACCCAGCAGCACCTGACCTACTGGGCATCCCACTCCTTAGACCCATAGGTGGTGATGACCCTCTCACAAGGGTACAGGCTGCAGTTCCGATGCCAGCCCCCACCATTCTCAGTGATCAGAATGACTTCAGTCACAGAACCCCTGAAAGCTTGCACCCTCAACCAGTAGATTACATCTCTCCTGGAGAAGGGCGTGATCACAAGAGTAAAAACATCAGAAGAGCAAGATGGCTTTTTCTCAACCTATTGCCTGGTTCCGAAGAAAGACAGAGGGTTCTGTCCAGTCCTGGATTTAAAATGGTTCAATGTTTTCCTAAACGTTCTCCCCTTTGACATTTTGCGGAAGGTCGACATTCTACAGACCGTAGCCACAGACTTAAAAGATGCTTACTTTCACATTCCTGTGTTACTGGAACACTGGCGTTTTCTGCAGTTTACCTTCCAGGGCCAGGCATACCAGTTTGCGGTATTACCCTTCGGTCTCTCTCTAGCTCCTCGCGTCTTCACAAGATGCGTGAGTGCAACCCTGAGCTCAATCCACCTACAGGGGATCAAGATCCTTTCTTACCTCGATGACTGGCTCATCTGCTCCCCCGCTTGCGAGTGTGCGGTCAAAGGCACAGCACTGACACTAACCCATGTCACTGCACTGGGTCTTACCGTGAACAACGAAAAGAGCAACGTCACACCAAGCCGAGAGGTCACCTTTATTGGCATGGCTCTGAACTCCCGCACTATGAGGGCATGTACAACACCTCAGCGCAAGGACAGCATTCTTCTTCTTCTGAAACAATTCCAGTTGAATGCATTGGTGAAAGTATGGACGTTCCAACAACTGATGGGCATGCTCGCAGAGACCTCTGCGGTGACATTGTTAGGCCTGCTTTCTTTAAGGCCACTACAAGTGTGGTTCAATGACCTCTGCTTGGACCCCAAGTGGGACAGAAACACCTAAATACAGGTGACAAGGGCGTGCTACTCTACTCTGTGGCTGTGGAGGAAGAGAGCCTACCTGACTACAGGTGTCCCTTTCGGATCGATTCCGTCAAGTCGGGAAGTAGTCACGGCCGACGCTTCACTACCAGGCTGGGGAGCAGTGTGGCAACACAGTTTATTAAGGGGGGAGTGGTGCCCCCGCTGGAGGAAAGAGAACATCAACTTTCTAGAACTTCAGACAGTTTACCTAGCCCTGAATCACTTTCTGCCGGTTCTCAAACACAAACATGTTCTGATACGATCAGACAATACATTGACAGTGTTCCACATCAACCATCAAGGGGGAACAAGGTCTGTACGCTCCTACAGGTGGCCCAACAACTCTTGATATGGACATCCCATTGCTCCCTCTGGTTCTCTCTGGAAGAGTTCAAGAGCTCCTGGTCATGGACGCCTTAGCTTACACATGGCCAGAGGGCCTACTAAATGCTTTCCCTCGGACCCCCCTTAGTAACGCTGCACAGGATCTTTCAGGCTCAGCACAGACTTCTGCTTGTAGCCCCCAGATGGCCAGCGAGACCCTGGTTTCCAACCCTCCTCAGTCTTCTGGAGGGAGAGCCATGGCAGCTCCATTACAGACAGGACCTGCTCTCACAGTTGGACGGCAGGATATGGCATCCCAGCCCAGACAAATTACAGCTATGGGTGTGGCCTCTGAAGAGCCCGACCCTCTACTGATCGGCTGCGATCCTGCTATTATCGAGATGTTACAGAATGCCAGAGCCCCATCGACCAGGAGAATGTATGCTAGTCGCTGGAAGCTGTTTACAGAATGGTGCTGTACCAGGGTGGAGGAACCAGTGTCCTGTTCTGTACCTTCCTTCAGAAACTATTGGACTTCGGTCACTCTGCCTCTACCTTGAAGGTGTATGCCTCAGCCATATCGGCTAACTATTTACACATCGATGGAAAATCGGCAGGGGCCCAATACCTTATCTGTCAATTCTTACAAGGTGTCCGCCAGCTGCATCCCCCCAGGACCATCCGCGCAGCATCCTGGGACCTGCCACTAGTATTATTTGACCTTATGGACCAATCCAGCCTTTTTGCCTAAGGTTTTATCACCCCTTCAGATCAATCAAGCCATCGAGCTGGCGGCCTACTGCCCCCATCCCTTCCAGAATGTGGAGGAGGAGTGAGCAAATCTCCTGTGTCCAGTCCGTTCCCTCAAACGCTATATGTAAGCCTCGGAGCACTACAGGAAGTCAGCCCAGCTGTTTCTGTGAGAAGTCAAAAGGACTTGAATTGTCCAAGCAGAGGCTTTCACACTGGGTTGTGGATATCATCACTCAGGCCTACAAGGGTGTAGGGCTCCCTGTCCCAGAAGGTGTGATATATTCACTCGACCAGAAGTGTCGCCACATCCTGGACTGCGCTGTGAGGCGTCCCCCTGAATGAGATATGTGCAGTTGCTACCTGGTCGTCGCCCTGCACGTTCTCAAGATTTTACAAGGTCAACGTTTCATCCTACCACGCCATGGGCTCTGCCATTCTTCCAGTAGCACTGGTGCATTAATTAGAGGTTAGTAGTGCAATTGTTGGTATGAGTCATCCATACTTTCAACCGTACGGACGGTCTGAAAGGTATGAAGTAGAACGGAAGTTACGAATGTAACTATGGTTCTACGAATACCTGGAAGTCTGTCAGTACTTTCCTGTCACTCTGAACATTTTGGGCGAGAAGATTCTCTGAGACAGTGTGTGGTCTGACGTACGGTTTTACATGAACCGCGGGGCACATCCTCCCACGCTGTCACGTCATTGGCGTGATATTGTTGTTATTATTACTTGACCAACGCGGAGAGCGAGGGATATAATACATACAGTTGAAGTCTGAAGTTTACATACGCTTAGGTTGGAGTCATTAAAACTTGTTTTTCAACCATTCCACAAATTTCTTGTTAACAAACTATAGTTTTGGAAAGTCGGTTAGGACATCTACTTTGTGCATGACACAAGTCATTTTTCCAACAATTGTTTACAGACAGATTATTTCACTTATAATTCACTGTATCACAATTCCAGTGGGTCAGAAGTTTACATACACTAAATTGACTGTGCCTTTTTGGAAAATTCCAGAAAATGATGTCATGGCTTTAGAAGCTTCTGATAGGCTAATTGACATAATTTGAGTCAATTGGAGGTGTACCTGTGGATGTATTTCAAGACTTACCTTCAAACTCAGTGCCTCTTTGCTTGACATCATGGGAAAATCAAAAGAAATCAGCCAAGACCTCAGAAAAAATTGTAAACCTCCACAAGTCTGGTTCATCCTTGGGAGCAATTTCCAAACACCTGAAGGTACCACGCTCATCTGTACAAACAATAGTACGCAAGTATAAACACCATGGGACCATGCAGCCATCATACCGCTCAGGAAGGAGACGCCTTCTGTCTCCTAGAGATTAACGTACTTTGGGGCGAAAAGTGCAAATCAATCTCAGAACAACAGCAAAGGACCTTGTGAAGATGCTGGAGGAAACGGGTACAAAAGTATCTATATCCACATTAAAACGAGTCCTTTATCGACCTAACCTGAAAGGCCGCTCAGCAAGGAAGAAGCCATTGCTCCAAAACCGCCATAAAAACGCCAGACTACGGTTTGCAACTGCACATGAGAACAAAGATCGTACTTTTTGGAGAAATGACCTCTGGTCTGATGAAACAAAAATATAACTATTTGGCCATAATGACCATTGTTATGTTTGGAGGAAAAAGGGGGAGGCTTGCAAGCCCAAGAACACCATCCCAACCGTGAAGCACGAGGGTGGCAGCATCATGTTGTGGGGGTGCTTTTCTGCAGGAGGGATTGGTGCACTTAAATAAAATAGATGGCATTATGAGGAAAGAAAATGATGTGGATATATTGAAGCAACATCTCAAGACATCAGTCAGGAAGTTAAATCTTGGTCGCAAATGGGTCTTCCAAATGGACAATGACCCCAAGCATACTTCCAAAGTTGTGGCAAAATGGCTTAAGGATAACAAAGTCAAGGTATTGGAGTGACCATCACAAAGCCCTGACCTCAATCCTACAGAAAATCTGTGGGCATAACTGAAAAAGAGTGTGCGAGCAAGGAGGCCTACAAACCTGACTCAGTTACACCAGCTCTGTCAGGAGGAATGGGCCAAAATTCACCCAACTTATTGTGGAAGGCTACCTGAAACGTTTGACCCAAGTTTAACAATTTAAAGGTAATGCCACCAAATACTAATTGAGTGTATGTAAACTTCTGACCCACTGGGAATGTGATTAAATAAATAAAAGCTGAAATAAATCATTCTCTCTACTATTATCCTGACATTAAACATTCTTAAAATAACGTGGTATTCCTAACTGACCTAAGACAGGAATATTTACTAGGATTAAATATCAGGAATTGTGAAAAACTGAGTTTAAATGTATTTGGCTAAGGTATGTGTAAACTTCTGACTTAAACTGTACTTTCAACTGTACTGACGGTCTTCCAGGTATTCGTAGAACCATAGTTACATTCTTAACTTCCGTTATGGTATGGGCAGGAAAGTGCTCCGGACAACGAACACAATTGCATTTTATCTATGGCAATATGAATGCACAGAAATACCATGACGAGATCCCGAGGCCCATTTCTTTTAAGGTATCTATGACCAAGAGATGCATATACAGTACCAGTCAAAAGTTTGGACACACCTACTGATTCAAGGTTTATTTGTTGCTATTTTCTACATTGTATAATAATAGGGAAGACATCAAAACTATGCAATAACACATATGGAATCATGTAGTAACCAATAAAGTTAAATGTAAATATATTTTATATTTGAGATTCTTAAAAGTAGCCACCCTTTGCCTTAATGACAGCTTTGCACACTCTTGGCATTATCACAACCAGCTTCACCTGGAATGCTTTTCCAACAGTCTAGAAGAAGTTCCCACAAATGCTGCTTTTCCTTCACTCTGCGGTCCAACTCAACTCCAACCATCTCAATTGGGTTGAGGTCAGGTGATTGTGGAGGCCAGGTCATCTGATGCAGCACTCCATCATTCCCCTTCTTGGTCAAATAGCCCTTACACAGCCTTGAGGTGTGTTGGGTCATTGTCCTGTTGAAAAACAAATGATAGTCCCACTAAGCGCAAACCAGATGGGATGGTGTATCACTGCAGAATGCTGTGGTGACCATGCTGGTTAAATGTGCCTTGAATTCTAAATAAATCAGTGTCACAAGCAAAGCACCCCCACACCTCCTCCTCCATGCGCCACAGTGGGAACCACACACGCGGAGATCATCCGTTCATCTACTCTGCGTCTCACAAAGACATTGCGGTTGGAACCAAAAATCTCAAATTTGGACTCATCAGACCAAAGGACAGATGTCCACCGGTCTAATGTCCATGTTTCTTGGCTCAATCAAGTCTCTTCTTATTGGTGTCCTTTAGTAGTGGTTTCTTTGCAGCAATTCGACCATGAAGGCCTGATTTACAGTCTCCTCTGAACAGTTAATGTTGACATGTGTCTGTTACTTGAACTCTGTGAAGTATTTATTTGGGCTGCAATCTGAGGAGCATTTAACTCTAATGAATTTATCCTCCGCATCAGAGGTAACGCTGGGTCTTCCTTTCCTGTGGCGGTCCTTATGAGAGCCAGTTTTATCATAGCGCTTGATGGTTTGTGTGACTGCACTGGAAGAAACTTTCAAAGTTCTTGAAATTTTTCAAATTGACTGACCTGTAATGATGGACTTCACTTATTTGAGCTGTTCTTGCCATAATATGGACTTGGTCTTTAACCAAATAGTTCTACCTTCTGTATACCACCCCTATCTTGTCACAACACAACTGATTGGCTCAAATTCCACAAATTAACTTTTAACAAGGCACACCTGTTCATTTAAAAGCATTCCAGGTGACTACCTCATGAAGAGAGAATGCAAAGCTGTCATCAAGGCAAAGGGTGGCTACTTTTAAAAATCTCAAATATTTTCATTTAACACTTTTTTGGTTACTACATGATTCCATATGTGTTATTTCATAGTTTTAATGTATTCACTACTATTCTACAATGTAGAAAATAGTAAAAATAAAGAAAAACCCAGGAATGAGTAGGTGTGTCCAAATATTTGACTGGTACTGTATGCATCCCAGTCATGTGAAACTCGTAGATTAGGGACTAAAGAATTTAAATTGACTGATTTCCTCAAATGAATTGTAACTCAGTAAATTCTTTGAATTTTTTGAATGTTGCGTTGATATTTTTGTTCAGAATATATCAGGGGTGTCAAACTCGATCCATGGAGGGCCAAGTGTCCACAGGTTTTTCCTTTCAATCAAGACAACCCAGGTGACAGGAATTCATCAATCAAGTACAAGGGAGGAGCTAAGACCTGCAGACGCTCTACGCGTTTCAAACTTATAAAAGGCACACCCTCGGGTGAATCTCCACGGCCATATTTGTCGTCGGTCCAAATGATTAGCCAAGCAAGGGAAATGTGCAATTTAAGCCCCTTAGCTTTAATAGAGTTAGCGAGTGTACAATTATGTTCCCTTCGGTGCCTGAAATGCCCCATAATTCAATTTGCAATGTTTGTACATCCGCTAAGAAGTCAGCCAAAACTTAAACGTCAATATTGAGTCAACATACAAGTGTAAGTAAAAACGCATGTAAATAAGTTAAATTGTGTTAATGCACAAACACGTCTGGTAATGTTTTTGTTTGGTTAGCTTTTGGAAGTTGTAGAAAACATTTTCCTTCGGAAGTTCCATCTAGACAGGCTAACATTAGTTGGCTCATTAATTTTCTAGCTATCATACAGTAGGTGTATATTGTCACCACCCTGGGTTTCAGTGCTGATATCGACTCTGCCGCTCGAGTATCCTTTTGCGGCACAGTCGATAGCGCGCTGGACTTCGGGCTAGAATGTCGAGGGTTCGAGACCTGCTCCCTGCTGTTTCTTTACATTGGTGTCAGAAGTGGGATCGGACCTTGCATCCACGACAGTGCGTGTGCTTGGCCGGTGAGCGCGTTCCTGTAAGACGCAAGCTAGCGCGAGGACGCGCTCTTTGAAAGGAGGGCGTAGTGTAACAACCCTGAGTTTATAAGCGCTGATATCGACTCTCCCGCTCGAGCATACTTTTTGCGAAACAGTAGATAGCGCGTTGGACTTCAGGCTAGAAGGTCGAGGGGGTGTGTCTTACGTGTTTGGAATGTAGACTCGGCCCTTCATGTAATGAGTTTACACGTGATCTATATTGCTCTTTGACAGAGGTCAATATGGTTAAACCCTGGGTCGGGGTCCAAAGACTTAAGACCCATCCTATCCCCTCCGCCCTCAAATTAAGTGGACACTTCTGATAACGTTTCATGACGTCAGATGAGTATGCACTTGCAGGGTGAGGGAGGAATTATTTTTAAATGGATCGCCCATGGCTGGAAATTCCCTCCTTCATCCCATGATTGTTTTCATCCACCTGTAACTGGTGGATGCTTTGTGCTACAGTCAATTGTGGGCATGTCTGCTTATATTAAATAATTTAATGTACACCTACTGTATGATAGCTAGCAAATATTAGCCTGCCTAGCTGGAACTTCTGAAGGAATTGTCTGCCAAAAGAGAACCAAACATTAACTTTACGAGACGTGTTTGCGCCGTCATGTTAATTAGTAGCACAATTTTACTTATTTGCATTAGTTTTTACTTACACTTGTATGTTGACTTTTCCATTGATGTTTAAGTTTTCGCGGACTTTTCTTAATGGAAGTACAGTCGTCGCGAATTGAATTATGGGGAGTATCAAGCCTCGAAGTGAACATAATTGTACACTCGCAAAGCCGACTGAAACCGTGGGCTTACGTTACAAACTTCAACTTGCTTGGCTAATCATTTGGACCGTCCTCCAAGATGGCGACGTACGTTTACAGCTCAATGCTCCCTACTGAAGCTTTTCTGCGACTTCATTTTTCCCTATACATTTGTCGTAATTACGCATGCGCAATTATTGGGACAATAAAAAAAAAAAGTGAGCAAAATTGGAAAATTAACCAACTGACGTTCGAAAATTAAGGATAACACAAAATACCATGCTATTTGAAACTATGATAACTTATTTTCAGTAGGGTGTGTTACATAGGTCCTCTAAATCCCTATCGCATGCTAGTCAGTGCTGTGACCCTTTTCCAGGACACGACACAGTGACGTCACGCACAGCTGTAAGAAAGCCAAAGCTGCACCCGTTCAACAGCCTAGATTTACGTTATTACTTCTAAACAAAATAGCTTTTTTGGCTTCTCATACGCTTAAAATGATGGTTTGATTCTTGCTTGAACAGTCGCTAAGATTATATTTGGTTATGATCTTGGCAAAATAACTATTTTGGATGGAGAAGTTGTTAGCTAGAATGCTAACGCTCATTGATAGTCTAGCTGAAGAGCCATTTTATTGGTTGAAGTGTTTTTTAAAAAGTATAATGCGGTTAATTTCTGATGACCCAAACATTATATTAAGCAGTACATTAATACGAGCCTTAAAATCCAAAAGTAGTGTGAAATGCACTCATATGCAACATGTAAATAGAGGCTTATTTGCTGGCGTTCTATAAGAACTCCCCCTTGTTCTCCTACCAATTTGCGCTTATCGCCCTCGTGCGGCAATGTTTGCAAACACAGAAAGGGGACTGTACTATGTTTTTCATCAATGCGTGCAGGACTAAAATGGAGGAAATGTCGAAGTGCTATCACTTGTTAAAGCACGAGCCACTCTAGCCAAACGATATCCCCGCGCGTCCTCTTGGCTTGCAATATAATTGGCTAGCTACCAAACATTTCTGCAGGACCATGAGGTTGTGCAAACTATATATTTTTATCCGATTGTAAAATAATAGACCCTACGTAGCAAGTTAGCTAGCTAAATGCTAACTAGATGCTGGGAGAGTTTTGTTACCTTGTTTGTCCCGTACAGTTAGTAAGTTAGCTAGCTGAAATGGTGTGTTTTTTGATGTCTAACTGGTAAAAATGAAGCCCAGCAGTCAGACGCAGTGCAGTATTTTATGTTTCAGTCAGTTGAAGTAGCTAGTGTCGAGGTTTCCAGTGATGGAGCAACATGGTACCCAGCGTAGCTAGCTAGCACTTTTCATCTGTTATTTAGACCCGTTAACTGTTAATTATAATGGTTTCAATACTGATAAACACTTCTTTCTGTTACAGGACTGAGTCTGATCCAGGCTCAATGAAACAGAAAATAGACTCCAATGACACTTGACTGCTTTGCAAGACAAGCAGTTATTCTGTCATGTTAGTTCAATAACACCTGCGTTTTATTCGCCATGACTATGAGATCAACTTTGTTTGCTAATGCAGGATTTAAGCTGGACACAGAGAAACTTGACTTTGACAAATCACACGTGGGAACTGCAAACGTCGTGAATTCCATAACCATCAAGAGAGAATCCTGTGACTTTGTCATTGATGTCCATGACATACATGGGGCAATCCACAAGACTGGAGGGGAGCTCCTCAGCAAAACAAAGCTCCTAGACCAGAATTACATAATTCGGACCCCAGTGGCTGCTCAAAATAAAGCGGAAGGGGCACTGGTTCAAGGCGACAATTGGGAAAGCACAGGGGTGCTGTCATCTTCCGTCAGACAAATGGGGGGTGAGGGGATCCCAATTAAAGGTAAACTCATTCTGAGTGACCGTATGGATAATACAGAGTTGGTTTCAAACAATAACTCCAAGGATGCTGGTACTGATGAGAGCACCAGAGGGGTCTCCCCTGGAGGAGTTGTCAACACTGCATCCATTGAGCTCAGCACAGAGGGCAAGTGGAGAAACATCAGGAAAACCCCTGCTAACCCTCACACACAGGCCACCTGCCTCCAGCAGATTCTCCTGCTTCAGCTGGACTTGATTGAACAACAGCAACAACAGCTGCAGTCCAAGGACAAGGAGATAGATGAGCTGAAAGCGGACAAAGAGACGGTATGCACGTTATCTGGAAGTGTCTAATTGTTTTTAGATGACAGTAAGTCTGTCATTTCTTTAGAACCAAATCATTTATAAAAACATGTCTGCATACACAGTTGCTGGCGCGTATTGAGCGTATGGAGCGCCGTTTGCAGCTGACGAGGAAAGACCCACGTGATAAGCGCCTATTTCAGCCGCTAGAGCCCTGGACCCCAGATAAAGAGGACCTGTGGGATCTAGAAGTGGGTGACAGCCCCCAGACTCCCACCCCTAGGTCACTCCCCTTCAGCCGAGGAGGCAAAGGCCTCAAAAGGTAACACATCCCAAATACTACAATGCATTCACTTCTTAGTCAAACTATCTTTCATTCACTAATATCTCTGCTCTGCCCATGCAGGAAATTCTGCTTCCTGGACTCCAAAATCCAGAAGTCACGAGGAGGCAAAGGCTCCAAGTTCGCCGCCTCTAAGTCAGAGTGTGGAGCTGGCTCTCCACATCAGAGGGAGCTGCGCAATAAAGAGACCCCAGAAAAGACTGGGTTTGGTCGGTCAGCGGTAGAGAGGGGTACTCTGCAATCGAGCAATGAGGACCCGGAGCTCACCGCTCGGATGGAGGAGCTCCCTTTCATGTCGACTACTGAGATGTACCTGTGTCGTTGGCATCAGCCTCCCCCCTCCCCCCAGCGCGAGCCATCGCCATCCCCAAAGAAAGAGGAGGTTGTGGCCAGTGAGTAGACCCACCACACAAGCCAGTTTTTCAGTTCTAAGTGTAAAGCTGTGTAGTATTGCTTCACAATGAAGTAGAAATCCAAGTAGAGTCATAATTAGGCTCATGTCTCTTACAGAATTATGTGAACCCTTTGGAAATACCTGGATTTCTGCATAAATTGGTCATCAAATTTGATTTGATCTTCATCTAGGTCACAACAATAGACAGCTTGCTTAAACTAATAACACACAATTATATGTTTTCATGTCTTTATTGAACACACTGTAAACATTCAGTGTAGGGTGGAAAAGTATGTGAACCCTTGGATTTAATAACTAGTTGACTCTCCTTTGGCAACAGTAAACTCAACCAAACGTTTTCTGCAGTTGTGGATCAGACGTGGATCAGACCTGAACAACGGTCAGGAGGAATTTTGGACCATTCATCTTTACACAACTGTTTCAGTTCAGCAATATTCTTAGGATGTCTGGTGTGAACCGCTCTCGAGGTCATGCCACAACATTTTAAATCGGGTTGAGGTCAGGACTGACTGGGCCACTCCAGAAGGCGTATTTTCTTCTGTTTAACCATTCTGTTGTTGATTTGCTTCTGTGTCCTGTTGCATGACCCAACTTCTGTTGAGCTTCAATTGGCAGACAGATAGCCTTGTGTGTTCCTTCCAAACAACTCAACTTTAGTTTAATCTGTCCACAGAATATTTTGCCAAAAGCGGTATGGAACATCCAGGTGCTCTTTTGCGAGCTTCAGACGTGCAGCAATGGTTTTCTTGGACAGCAGTGGCTTCTTCTGTGGTGTCTTCCCATGAACACCATGAACACCATTCTTGTTTAGTGTTTTGCGTATCGTAGACTCGTCAACAGAGATGTAAGCATTTTCCAGAGTTTTCTGTTGGGTGTTAGCTGACTCTACGATTCTTCTTAACTTAACTTCTTAACATTGAGCATTCTGTACTGTGCTCTTGCAGTCATCTTTGCAGGACGGCCACTCCTAGGGAGAGAAGCAACAGTGCTGAACTTTCTCCATTTGTAGACAATTTGTCTTACCGTGGACTGATGAACATCAAGGCTTTTAGAGATATTTTTGTAACTCTTTCCAGCTTTATGCAAGTCAACAATTGTTAATCTTAGGTCTTCTGAGATCTTTTGTTCGAGGCATGGTTCACATCAGGCAATGCTTCTTGTGAATGGCAAACTCATTCTGTGAGTTTTTATAGGGCTAGGCAGCTCTAACCAACATTTCCAATCTCGTCTTATTGATTGGACTCCAGGTTAGCTGACTCCTTCTCCAAAAGCTAATTGGAGTCAGCCATTAGCCTAGGGGTTCACATACTTTTTTTGACCTACACTGTGAATGTTTAAATTATGTATTCAATATAGACAAGAAAAATACAATTTGTGTTATTAGTTTAAGAACACTGTTTGTCTATTGTTGTGACTTAGATGATCAGATCAAATTTGATGACCAATTTATGCAGAAATCCAAAGTAATTCCAAAGGGTTCACATACCTTTTCTTGCCACTGTATACACTGTTCTGTCTTCCAGTCCCCTCTTGGAGGGAAAACATTATGGAGCCCTTGGAGGAGGAAGCTGCCAGTGTCATCCCAGAGGTGAGAGAGGAGAGCGCACAGGCTATACAATTACAGAATTGTATAGAGATAAAGTATTACCACACTATTCACCTCACCCATTTGTCCATGCAAATGGTCCTTAACCACATCAACCATGTTTTTGTGTTATTATACCAAGATGTTGGACGACAGTGTCTTTTTGAAGCGACATGCAAAGCTGGAGTTGGATGAGAAGAGGAGAAAAAGGTACAAATGGGTTTTACGACTTTGAAGTTAATCTCAATGCCTCATGAACCATCTTTATCCTCACGCACTAAGGTTCCTTTTGTTTTTTGTGTAATTCAATCTTGATTTACTACATTGAGCCACCAGCTTTTTCATCCTTTCCTTGCGCTCTCATCTTCCCTCCGTAACTGTCCTGTTTTTTGTAGATGGGACATTCAGCGTATCCGCGAGCAGCGCATGTTTCAGCGTCTGCAGCAGCGCATGAACAAGAAGAAGGGGATCCAGGAAAGTGAGCCAGAGGTCTCGTCGTTTTACCCGGACACTGAAGATGGTATGACTGGCCACTTCATCTGCTGTGTAAACATGTTGTTTTCTCAGAACCATGATGTTGCACCACATTTAATACTGTCATTTAGTTGCAAAAGTTTTCTGAGCGACGTTTTCATTGCACGCAGACACTCTTGATCCCTTTTCTTTCCCTTCTCTAGTCGAGTCCATAATCATCACCCCTTTCCTGCCTGTGGTGGCCTTTGGCCGGCCATTGCCGAAGCTCACTCAACAGTAAGTCTTTGTATTTATGATTTCCACCACCAGTAGTTCTGTCTCTCTCCCTCTCTCTCTCTCTCTGCAACACTTGTTGTAGTTTCAGTTCAACATGCCGGAATCATCTTATCATGGCACCCTTTTCCAAGCACCTGGTCCAAACACACACAAATGCATAGATTTATCTTTCATGCAAAGGATATAGTTTGTGATATACCATTCATATGCAGAGATGTCATTTATCAATTTTTTATTATTTTTTTGTCCCGTTTTGACATTTTCCTATAGGTTAATTTTTTTGTTCGGCTTGTCGCTGGACTTTTCTTTGTACAGTGAGTTAGGGGATAAGTTAGGAATGTAAATCATTACGCCCACTAGCTTGAGTTCATCCATTACTATGCATAATTTATTTTTCAAGATGGTACCATGGTGCAGGTGGCGGGGCAGGGCGAGTTTCACAGAAAGACCTTTCATCAAAATGCAAGTATTTATTCTTCCCCATAAGTATGTCTTTTAAGTTAAGTAAACTGAACATTTGTCGCCCAAAACACTCGTCTCAAAGTCAATAATTTTCTTGCCTTTTCTTTCCTCTGGTCTCAAAGAAGATGATTTAGAAAAACAGGTTAATATGAATGCACACTGGTGTAATTTCAAAAAGGGTCTCATGAATGATTGCTAATGCCATTTTGAAGACATGGTGAGGGACTTAACATAGAATCTGAAGGGGTAAATATTGATACTGGATATTTAAATACCAGTAGTTTTGCTAATCCTTTAAAGAAAATTGACAAAAAATACATATATACAATAATGCACTTTCCTAGATAAGAAATGTTACACATTTGTCCATTCCAACAGTCATTAATATTAATATTATTATTAACATGTCTGCATGCTGAAAACAATTTACACATGATGTGCCAATTGAATGATAACCCAATGTGAAATGCTTTTCATGTTACAGGGGTCCTATTTTCCCGGTGACCTTCCGCTTTCCCTGATTTCTCCAGTCAACTTTTCAATTGCTGAATTGTGTCTTCCTCTGTAGGAACTTTGACCTGCCTTGGCTTGACGAGCGAAGCCGCTGCCGCATTGAGGTGCCCAAGAAACACACACCACACCGGACTTGTCGGAAGTGAGGTGGTATCTGCGTGTCATGCAAAAGAAAGAGAGAGAGAGCGCACCCTTCCTTTACCACATGTGAAAAGTTTAATTTTGTGGGTTTAGGCTATCAGTGGTGTAGCATGCACCACTCTCAGTAGTCTGTGGGAAAGTAAACCACTGTCTTCCCGTGTGGTTACTTGCCAGCTGGCCTGGAGAAGGAGCTGCTGGAGATAAAGAAAATGGCTACCAAATTGGTTAGCTATTGTAAATTAGGTGCCCAATCTACTCAAAAGGAATGAAAAGCTGCCCCCCCTTAGATAACAGACCCCCTACTAACAATTAAGTGATTATAAGGTAAAACACAACTGTTACTTAATGTCTGTAGTAAGTAACTATTTAGTAATAAGCATGTTCTGTGAAGCAAACCTGGGGAGCACAAACATTTTCCAAATGTTTTGGAATTCGGTGTAATGTAATACTTAATTACTGCATCATCACTAAAATGTGTAACTTTTTATTATAACTACATTATTACATAGTTGTCAACCTGACTTACCCTTTAGATCCCAGTCCCCAAGTTAAGAGAAGTGATATTTTCTGATTTGACTGAATGGCAGTGCTTGAATTGTACGATATGCACATTGCTACAACTAACCCTGTATGCTGGAAGCTCCATTGGCATTTACATGCTCAGTGTTTTGCTTAGACTGAAACTCTGAACTATTTGCTCTGTCTGTGTATTAACTGTAATAATATTTCCTTGTGTGGACACCGCTTCAAGCGAAAGGTTTTATTATTGTGCACTAAAGTGTGGATATATGTTTGATCCTCACTCTGCATGTATGTTTAATCACAAATGCAGTAAATATGAGATAAATGTCCTCTTCTGATGCTAAAATGTGTCCATACTTTGCATCATGAAGAGAAGTTGGTTGTTTGAGTACTTCTTGGCAGAAAAAATTGTCTGTTAAATTAATTTGAGAACCATGGGTCTTCTACAGTATGCTTCTTTTTCCCCCAAGATTTTATCATGCAAGTTTGCATGGTCTTTTTTGAGGTGACAAATCTGTTCCAAGCGATATCAACTATCAGCATATTAAACATTTCCGCCGAGTACAATTCCCGAGGAGAGTAATATCTGATTTAATTTCGAAAGCATGACTCTGGCTGCATTATTCAAAAAGCACTGCTTTGTTTCTAGAACATTCTCTGTGAGGAATTTGCTCGTGTTTTTCATTTAAGATGTTTTTTTCCCCCATTACATCACAATAAATTGCAGTAGACAACTGAGGTTTAGAAAACATGGGTTGGCATTAGAGTAGCCTAATCAGCTAGAGCACTCAAACTTAATGCTGGGTGTTTTCCTTCTCTTAAATGCTAGCTATATCTAACGATATTGGCATCGAGCAGCTGGCGATGTTAAGCTTGTGTTCTGTCATGTGTTATCGCGTCAACATTTTTACTTTTGGCTCAATGGCTTCCTGGCTCTCCGACGCTACAGACCGCAAAATTGTTCTTCTGTACATAGCTTTCAGGAACAAATGTAAATATGAAATACATGGCTTATTTTTGTATTATTTAAATGTTTGTGTTGAGTACATTCAATATTGTTCTATGATAATTGATTGTATGTTGACGAAATAATTTACAAAAGTTTGTTTTGGAATAAAAATAAAATTTGAGCTTAATCTTCAATTCTCAATTTGTAGATTGACAATGGTAGGCCATATCCATGAGAGAAATGTAGTGAAAAAAAACAAGTTTCCCCAATAGTATAATTGAGTTTGAACATCATGGGCATGTAAGCCCACACCATGAAACTATGTGAATCTAGTGGTTAAAAAACCTCTAAACAAGGTTAAACCGTGGGAGTTTAGTGTATTACCACTACATAAATGAGATTGAGCTAGTTAGCCAAATGTTGTAGTCATGGGGGTTAGAGAATCTAAATTAGCACAGTTTTAGGTATTGAAGACAGACCCCTTACTGTCAAATGTAAAAACAAAAAGTTTATTCAATAAAGGCAAAATAGGAATTTCTTATACAAATCACCACACCTTCCATCAACATTACATTGATTATCAAACTCAATGACTACAGTCCTAGGATAGAAAGGCTATTTCAGTTTTACCAGGCACCATCAAGTGAGTGCCCCCTTTTTGGACATTTGACATGGAAAGATTTGCCAAACGGTAGACATTTTACCCCACTTAAGTATTTTTGTTGAATCCATTTAACTCAAAGGACGTTACGATAATGGTATTGTTGAAACCTCAACCCCTATGTTATTCAAAGTCACCAAGTAAATAAAAAGCAAGCAACTAACAGTAAAACCATTACTAAATCATGTTAATGTTATCTGGCAATGTGTACTGTATGCCTGCACACCACTAAAAGTTGAGATTATGTACAAATGTAATGATACTTGTACATCAAATATACAACATTTTTACTTTAATAGGATAGTCTAATGATTTTAAAGTGAATTTAGTGTGTAACGCATGCCTCTGGGTGTATTTAAACTCCATTAAAATATACTCCCTAAAGAGAATCCTTCATTTTTAAGAGAACAATTGTATGGATAATGATTCTGATCCGTCATTGATTAAAGATAACATACTGCAAGCGAAAAAATACCTGCAACAAAAAAGCTATATACCAAAACAGAGTTCTCACTGAAACCCTTCAGTGTTCCTCTACTTCTGTTCCCCAAATAAATCTATGTACAGAGATTTGAGTTGCTGAGTACATGTGTATCTGTATTAACGCCAGGCAGCCAAAGTGCTGTTGTGTGACAGTTTTTCCACGCTCAGTCTCTCCTGAGGTTATTCAGTCTCTCCTCAAGGTCAGCATCTGCATCTGCCAGGGCTGGCTGGGGTTCAGCTTTCTTCCCACCTGCTACAGAGAGGCTACCTCCCGTGGATGGCAGATCTAAATGAACAGGAAGGAAATCAAATCAATCAGTATTCATAGGAATCTTGATGAAGAGACATCCAGCTTTATCACTACTACAACATTTTACTGAATGCAGTTGTAAATTTGACTAACTGCAAGCGCAATAATGTTCCTTACTTGAGAGTTCGTCAGAGAGATTGAGACCCAGCTCGTCCAACACTTGGGACACAACAGCATCACTAAATAAAACAGAATGAGAGTTAGTGTTTCCATAGATTTACCAGCTAACATAAGTATGCCAAAAAATATGAATAGTACAAACTAATATGACATTCACAAATAACGTTGTGATCAAATTGAGGTAGTACTGGCTTTGGTTTTGAGATTTAAATGATTTGGCTGGAGATTTGTGTCATGAACCCCCTACCTCTCTTCTTCATCATCCTCATCACCCATGGCATCGTCTATGGCATCATTCATCATCTCCTCCTTCATGTCCATGATCTCACTCTGTCGCTCAAACTCCATCATGATCTTCTGAATCTGTGGCAACTTCATCTGTGTAGGGGAAGTGAACATATGATGTAAGCCAATAGAATGTATTGGCACAATTCACTGGTAACAAGAATGACTACAAATATTTTGGGTTATTAATAGTGTTTTACAGTTCTACTGGCAAGTTATCTTAAACAGAATTGGATTGTGCTTAACAGGAATCAATCAAATGATACAATGAAACGATCACCTGTCTGTTCATGGTAGCCATTGCTTTGGTGACACCTTTCATTGCTTGTGCCATGCTGTTGTTTGACTTGAGGGTCTGGATCTTTAGACTGACTGCTTGGATATTTGCCTTCATCATAATGAATTTCTTCACATAGTGTCTTGTACGAACCAAGTCCTTCGCCATGATCTTCACAGCATCCTGTAATGGGAACAGAGGAGTGAGAATACACATATTTTTTTTAAGCATCAAGACTTTTCCCCTTTACAGCATCTTATCTCAAATCAAATTTATTTATATAGCCCTTCTTACATCAGCTGATATCTCAAAGTGCTGTACAGAAACCCAGCCTAAAATCCCAAACAGCAAGCAATGCAGGTGTAGAAGCACCTCCTTATTTTCTCACCATCTGTCCCTGTTTGGCCATTTTCTTAATGTCAGCTATGATTTTCTTCTCCTGCTGCTCCAGTCTTTGTCGCTCTCTGTCCAGATCTCTCATGGCCCGAGTCAGTGCCCTCTGGTTTTGCCTCAACATCTCCTCCGGGGTCTTCCTCTTCCCAAACAGGAACTCCATCTAAGGAACAAAAACAGAAAATACAAACAATCCAAATCTAACTCTCTCGTCAGTCATTATTAATTACAATGTGCCAGTTTTTCCCCAGAAGAGGCACACATTTTAGGTATGTTTTATGCATACGTTTTGTTCGCGCCTAAACAAATTCTTGTTTATAGCTAATGTAGATAGCCAACTTCTCATTATATAAATTTACTGTAGCTAGACCCTGATTAAACTGCTTTTTAACATTCAAAATTAAAGGACAATTCCACCACTTTTCAACCTCATATTCATTATCTCTAGCACCATGCCAGTGTCTAAATGGGCGGCAGGTAACCGAAAGGTTGCTGGATCGAATCCCCGAGCTGACAAAGTAAAAATCTGTCGTTCTGCCCCTGAGCAAGGCAGTTAACCTTTAATTAAATTAAACAAATTAAAAAAGGCCCGTTTTTATGATCTGTGGTTAAAAAATAAGGTCTTAAATGCTTCACTGTGACATCACATGGTAGAATTAATAGTGCTTTCAAGACAACTGGGAACTCAAAAAATATTAACGAGATCAAATCATGACGTAAGTCATTTTCAGGTCGTTAAGCGAAAGCTCTAATAAAATGCCCAAATTTCCAACTTGGATGACCGTTCAAAACTATTTTTCTTCCAGTAGAAGTTCGTTTTGTCCCTTGAGTTTCCAGTTCTCTTGAACGCACTGAAGTCGGAGATTTCCGAGTTGTTTGAACGGGACATCTTTCTAGAGCTCCAACTTTCCGACCTGAAGATCGCTGATGTCATGATTTGACACAGCCCCCCCCCCCCCCCCCGAGTTCCCAGTTGTCTTGAAAGCACCATTAAAGTTAATTGACAAAACCTGCAACGAGTTTCTAGCCATTGGGAGGATATTTTCCTGCTCCACATGTCACCACGAATCTCATATGGTGCTTTTAATGCTGCGTTCAAAACAACTGGGAACTCGGGAAAAAACGAGCTACGATTGGGAAAATCTATTTTAACGGCTATCCAACTCGGATTCCAACTCGGGCCTCTTTCTTGAGCTCCGACTTTCCGACCTGAAGATCACTGACGTCATGATTTGACCTCATATCCGAGTTCCCAGTTGGTTTGAACAGGGCAATAGTGTTTGAAAATAATGCTGTAACTTTCAATGTCAACTGGTAGAACTTCTTTTTTTTTTTCAAGAGAAATGCGCCGTTTTCACATATGTATACATTGTTATTCTGCAGTAGATCATGAAAATGAGGTTAAAGTTGTGAAATTGCTCTTTAAGGTTATTGATCGGATTCTAATAATTCAACAGGCATATGCATAACTGAGACTGATTACGCTACTCTGGTGAGTAGACTTTTAAACCACAGAGTATTGTCTTTGTTTAAACTATTGTGCTTGTTTCCTTGCTAGTTTAGTAACAAGCTAACTAACATTAGCTGCTAGAAGCTAAGAAGTTGAGTCATAGTAACAAATTAAATGTATTGGTCACATGCTTAGTTATTCCATGTTAGCTTACCGTGTATGAGGTCTTTCGTGTGACTGTTTATATCACGATAATGACAATTTCAAAGGAAAATACTGTTTGAGAGTTCTTCAAAGGTTTTAATTCGGGAATAGTCTACCTATTTGTTTTCTTTCATATACTTCCGCATAAAGATATCTCCACTTCCATCCCAGCAGGATATGACGTAATAAAGAGTTTGAGTCATAAATGCTACTGGTTCGTTTGTTTTGAAAGGAGACTTTTGCCGTTTCTGTCCCGGTTAGGCAGTGCCACTTAAGTCGTTAAATTACTAATATTCACTGCTGGGTAGTAAGTATAACACCAAATAAACACACTTGGTTGAGCCAATCAATAAACAAACTGGCAGTATTACCTATTTATTGGTATGTTTATTAATAATTTCGTGGCACGGTGTCTTGCAAAACGAGCGTACCAAAGAGTCATGGCGTTCATGTTCTTAGTGCGATAGTCACAGACACAGACCAGTGACTTTATTATATAACCATTTAGAGTGAAATCAATAGGTGGTAAATTAACGACTTAACGTTAAATCCATAAAGTGTAAGGTTTGAAATGCATTTGGTTTCACAAATCTGATTAAAACAGACCCTGACATGTTCAGTCCAACTATGTCCACTTGGTGGCAGCAAGGTACTTGCAGTGGTATCAATTTCCCAACTACCCAGATTGAAGAAGAGGACTCGCTGAAGCACACAATGCACTTCTGACAAGGGTAGTATCGCCTAAATCTTCATATCCTATTTGTTCAAAAATATAATAAGTCGTTGGAGAATCGTGCTATTTTGTGTGTATTTGAAGACTGTGGTCAGGGTAGATTTCGTTCGACCGGAAACGTCGGCAAATAACTTCCCCCAACACAGTGCAGTATTGTGTGGGCCGCTGACGGAGTTGTTCTGCCAGGGGCTTGGTCGACACCCTTATCAATGAAACTCCAGATCGAGGCTTAAGTAGGGCCTTGAATAATTTCGTCTTTAATGACTGTTATACGAAAACAAATTGGTGTAGGAAGAGACACATCGATAACACACGGATGGTGGGTGGCCAAACAGTCGCCATATAACGTCAGTCTTGGTGTAAACAAAACCATTTTTGTGTATTAGTTAGGTCTTTTACGATAATTCAACCATTCGTATCGGGCCCATCGTCAGACTGGAAAAATTATGTTAGCTATCTTTACCCCCAGTTGCTGCAGGGTAGTTATTGATTTTGTACTAATCAATATTTCAGACGGTTTTTAAAGAATGCGTTTTACTCCAGTAACGTTGCCTACTCCGTGATAACTAGCTACATTGAGTTTGCAATACACATGCTAATTAGCTACCCAATGTTAGCATAATAAAGCACTTGAATACATATATCTATGTAGCATTAGCCTAGCTAGCAGCAAGTGGATATAATTCTCATGTATTGCTGAAGTTAGCTTAGCTACAAAAACAGTTAACTGTCTAGCTGCTTATAATAATTGTGTGGCTGCGCTAAATTAGTTAGCTAAACAGTGATATGCTTTAAACGAGCAACACATATCTTACTCTGGTTATTTTCCGTGGCAGGTAGCTATCTATCGAGCTATTGTCCGTTTAGCTAGTTAGCAGTTAAGCTATCATTGGCTAATGAGTGATTTTAGCTAGCTCATTTGTCAGCTCGTGCCAAAATTTTAATTGGAACGAGATGGGTTTGCTTTACATTTCAGTATTACATCAGTAAATGTAACATTGCTATAAAATACACGTTTTGGGGAAAAACAGCTAACTACGCAAGTTAGTTAGCTAGAGTTAGTGATTTTGTTTACATACGCATATTTGTTTTTTGTCTTGCCAGCTAGCTTTTGAGACTTAGAATCAGCCATGTCTTGACAAAAGCTTCCTGGGGTTACTCCTGCTGAACAGTAATACCAACAATTCTGGAAATAAAGATAACATCTTAGTGCATTGACATGACAGTCAAAGTTCGCCGAGAGAAAGGCACAGATGCCATCCTGTCCGCAAAAGACGCTAAATAATAGACTACTATTAACGCCATTTTAAACAGGGGCTCAGTTGTGGGCCTGTGTTGGTGTTTCTTTTTGGTCTAAGGAAAGTGCCACCGTGCCGGATTTTTACAAGTGCCTTTGGTCAGACTGTGACTGGTGCTGATTTTTTTGACATGGAAGGTCCGATTCGAAGTAGTGTGTTCAGACAGAGCCGACGCTCCCGTTCTCAACGAGACAGAGAGCGGCGCAGGAGAAGAGTAGACCTCGCTGTGCAGCGGGCCACATCGCCCTCCTCGGGCTCGGAAAGGGAGATTTGTGGATCAGGATCTGTACTCGGTCCTGGAGGTAAAGAATGTCGAACCAGTCCCAGACACAGGCCTCCTCGACGGAGGAAGCGAGTGTCGGTGTCCTGCGAGGAGGACATCATCGATGGCTTCTCAATTGCCAGCTTCATCAGCTTTGAGGCCCTGGAGGTAAGTAGCTGTATTTCCTTATGTCAGCACAATCTTACCCTGAACACAATACTCAAATATGATGGACTTCAACCTTATGTAAATAACATTTGGTCCTGGAATAAATCAGACTAACACACATCAACAGTTTTTGGAGGCACACAATGGTCTCCACAGACGTGGATTGTCCTCCCTCTATCTCTTTGTCTTTACTTGGTCACTAGTTAGGATAACATCCCCTCCAGGTGTGAATCAGTTGTTCATTGAACTAATAACAATTCAGCTCATTTACACTTTGAACACTTAGGAGGAGCAATCCAATCAACAACCACAATGAAAGCCATTGGATACAATGATCTTCTCTGATGTGTCTTAACAACCTTAATTATTTGTGTACTCTAAGCACCCTATGTAAATACAAATAGCCTAGGTTATATTAAGGTTTAGGAATCTGCTTGACATTAGACCAACAATAACTAGTCTCGTTCTTCTCTTGAGTTTAAACCCCACACAATCCAGTATTTCAGGATACGTATTTGATATATACTAAAGTATGTGGACACCCCTTAAAATTAGGGGACTCGCCTATTTCAGCCACACTTGTTGCTGACAGGTGTATAAAATGGAGCACACAGCCATGCAATATCAGTTGCAACACTCACTACCGAGTTACAAACTGCCTCTGGAAGCAACGTCAGCACAAGAACTGTTTGTCAGCAGCTTCATGAAATGGGTTTCCTTGGCCGAGCAGCTGCACACAAGCCTAAGTTCACCATGAGCAATGCCAAGCGTCGGCTGGAGTGATGAATCACGCCATCTGGCAGTCCGAAGGAACGAATCTGGGTTTGCTGGATGCCAGAAGAATGCTACCTGCCCGAATGTGTAGTGCCAACTGCAAAGTTTGGTGGAGAAGGAATAATGGTCTGGGGCTGTTTTTCATGGTTTAGTCTAGGCTCCTTAGTTCCAGTGAAAGGACATCTTAATGTTACAGCATGACATTCTAGATGAGTCTGTGCTTCAAACTTTGTGGGAACAGTTTGGGGAAGGCCCTTTCCTGTTTCGGCATGACAATGCCAGCATGACAATGCCAGCATGTACAAAGCGAGGTCCATACAGAAATGGTTTGTCGAGATCGGTGTGGGAGAAATTGAGTGTCCTGCACAGAGCCCTGACCTCAATCCCATCGAACACCTTTGGTGTGAATTGGAATTCCAACTGCGAGCCAGGCCTAATCACCCAACATCAGTGCCCGACCACACTAATGCTCTTGTGGCTGAATAGAAGCAAGTCCCTGCAGCAATGTTCCAACATTGAGTAGAAAGCCTTCCCAGAAGAGTGGAGCCTGTTATAGCAGCATAGGGGGTTGGGGGCATATTAATGACCATGATTTTGGAATAAGATGTTTGATGAGCAGGTGTCCACATACTTTTGGTCATGTAGTGTAGCATGCTCTGGGGGCAGTTGAATGGCAGCAATCCAGTATCCATACTTTAGACAACCTTTAAAACTGAGTTGCTAAAACATGCAATATCATTGTAACCAATCTGAAATTGTGTCAGCGCAAGTCATCACTGACTATGCTATTAATTTCTCAGTCGAGGCTTCATTTGTTTTTTGGCCAATTAAATGTCGGTGGCAAGAAGGTCCTTGGTGGCTATCAAGGCAAGGCATGAGCTGCTTAAAACTTGCGTGCGAAATTCTGGTAAATACTAGGAAGTCAATCAAATCGTTGTCATTGTTTCAGTAAACCTAACATGCTGACCACACCGCTCGCGTGCGTGGCAAAATAAGTGTACACATACATCAATCATTGCACCCACACTGTTCATGCGCCTCAGCAAGCGTCTGCGTGGCCAGGCGCTAAAATAGAAATAGGTTCTATTTGTGACACTCAACGCGCTGCAAGTCCTTTCTCTCCCATCTCCTCAATGGTTTTTAAGAGCATATACCCACGAGCCATCTCCTCATTGGTGTTTAGGAGCATATACCCACGTGGGTGATATGAAAGATGAACTGACGTCCTCACTCCAGTCGGTTGTAGTAATGCACTGTTAAGTTGGTTGCCAACCGCCATATAAAGTCCAAAGAAGTAAAAAAGAAGCCTGAGGAAGGTGACAAAACGGTTAACTGAATTCCTTTCTCATCTATGGATTAATTGTCAGAGTAGAGGACCTTGTGCATTTCAGGGAAAATAACAACCCAATGTTTATATACCAGAACAAATTAGCTAGCAACAGCAAGCTAGCTAAATTGCCATAAATGTTTAATGCTTTTCGATCTGTCCCCAAATTAATATAATTGGTTCAGTTTTTGTTTTGATATTTCAACCTGCGTATCCTGATCGTGTCTGGTGTAGGGGTACAAAATCAACATGCGCACGCAGGCGTCCGGTTTGATCAGCTTGTAACAGTTTTGTACCACTTGTTTAACACTGCGATGTATCTTCTATCAAGATGGACTGCTCCATGAAGCCTAACCAACGTGCCGCCATGCTCATGGGAAGGGGGAGCAAGAGAAAGAGGGGCCCAAAGGAGAATGGCAGAGGGCTCGTCTCAGAGCCAGAGGAAGGGGCCCTACCCAGCTTCTCCCGCAGCTGTTGTAATAGGAACAGAAAGAAGAGAAGAAAGACAGAGGTGAAGGTAAGCAGCACACCGGCGGTATGGTTGCCATGCTATTGCGACCCATTTGTCTCTTGTTTTTGGGAAATAGCTGGCCTGTTCATCTCAAATATTTAGACTGAAGTGAATTCAAAACCTTTAATGGCCTTCAGGGCTAGTAGGAGCACTGGCTGAGTAACACTTAATAGTGACAACTTATAGCAACGTGTCGGCCGAGCGTCAAATGGAACGATTGGGATTTATTGACTCAAGGTCAGACAGACATGAAGATTATTTCAAGTTGTTAAATACCCTGTCGATGGGGAAACTGTATTTAGAGTACGACTGCTCTTTGACACTGGATTTTCAGGTGTTATGTATCCCAACCTAGGGAACGGCTAGCCTACACAGTATAATTTGGAAATTCAAGGGTGTTTAGTCCTGAAAAAGTCAGTCAAAGAATGTGAAGGCAAGAATAGCAACTCAATAAAACCATCTGCAAAGTTGAGATCAAGGGACCTCCTCAAAACTACTATGCTGGGAGTTGCAGAAGAAGTACAAATTGATTCTGGAAAGGCTTTGACGTCTGAACTATCTCAGGATACAGATCCTGCATAACCTGTAATGTCCCACCTGCTCTGCCTAAGCCTTGGGCCAACATTTACATTTATGTTGAAGGTGAATACCACCTATTTTACATATTAACTGTGAGAATTTGTTTAGGTTGGGAGCATCCTCTTCTTGGAGACTGGCTACATTGTAAGTTTCTTTATACTTCTATTGATACAGTACTTAAGCTGTCCATAGGACAGTGTTTCAAATGTTGTGGCACATCTAAATGTAGCAATTTTTATTTTTTATTATTATGGTTTCTTTTAGTGTGACACAGAGAGCGAGTCAGCAGATAAGGTAAGGTACTGCTTGAATCAAACCACACACAATTAAGATTCATTTTTGGAGTTGCACTATTGTTCCTGCCTATTGTTAGGTTTAGATTTACCTACTGTGTTTTTCCTCTCATTGTCCTAGGCCTCTGACAATGACTTGGAGCCAATGTTCACTGTTAGCACCAGGAAAGGTAAAATGCTGTTCTCTCATTCCCATAGCTGTATGCCTTTGCTTTATAATTATGCTCTTGTCATTTGGTGACTTTTGTTTTCAGTGTGGACTCATTGATTAATTTTTTTATTCAGTTTTGTAAATTTCTTTTTTCAGAGGGGGGTTGCGGGTACAAAAACAATAAAATGAATGCATACAAAGAACCCATGCCACCTCCCCGCATCCTCTACTCCCACCCGGAAACCATGCCCCCGCCCACCACAGCATGCCTCCCACCCCTTACCAATCCACCCAAAAAACAGGATTGCTTATTTCTCCACCTATCCATCCCCCGTTTCTCCACTTATATTCCCTTCCCCCGTACCACCCCTTCCCCGTGGGCCTGAAAGCAAAGAAAGTAACAATAGTCTATATAAATATATATAATTGGTTTGAAGGTGTTGGGCTTTAGCTGAGATTGTTCTTTAGAGTCAAGTATATTTGCCCAGGCCTCAATTGCTCGTTGACTATTACCATTCATTCTCACTGACGATAATAATGTTTGAACTTCTAATAGTAACTGTGTTCACCGGTTAAATGGGAGGGATGTGGTTTTTGGCAGTGCTGCCTGCTAGCATTATTCTTCTCTGATTGAGAGATTCAAGGAACTATAATTGTTAAGTAACGTAATAGATGAAGGCATTGAATATTTGAATTCGTGTATTTTGTAGTTGGTCGTTTGGATTACGGGATGCAAAGGTCAAGTTTTTCCATATTCTTTTCCAGTTAAAGGTTCAGATTCAATTAGATCTGTGGACCATACTTTTTTAATGACTAGCTCAGAATATGATCTTTCCAAAAAGGTTTTTATATATTATAGTGATCAGTCTTTTCGAGAGCCCAGAGAATTTATTTATAAATTCTATTATTGGATGTTTCGGTAGGTGGGTTTTCCGAAGGGCATAGCATAGCTGATCTAAATTGTAAATATTGAAAAAAGGAGTTGCCTGGTAATATGTATGTATCTTTAAAATGGAATCTTCTCAAACTATTACTGTCCATGATATCGTTAAGGGTACTGATTCCACATTAGGACCATTAGGGTGAAACAGAGTATGCACTCATTTGAAATTATGCAGTGTTTTTTTTCTCGCCCTTTAGTTATGGAGCCTATCCCTGTGAGTGTTGCCTCTTCTATGGGCAAAGGCTGCCCTCTACTACCACTACCAGGCCGCTGTGGCCTCTCGCGGCTGGCGGTCACCCCACGTGTCTCTGGCCTGGAGCGCAGCCAGGAGAGGAGCCTGGAGCCGCCTTACCCCGAGCCCCTGTCTACCTCCTTTTCCTGCCTGCCGTCCCTCTCCCCGGCCATGGTCACACGGCCCGGCCAGCTCAACGGCGGCAGCAGCAACGGCCTTCACCGCCCCCACCACGACCCCAGCCCGCCGCGCTCCAAACACAAGCCCTTCCTCACCTTCCCTGGGCGACACCCATCCATCTACAGCATGGGCATCAACAACAGGTCAGTCACTGGTACTACCAGGTCTGCTTAGCAGTTCTCACTATTACTTCTGCTGTAAAAACAACTACTTCCACTTCCACACCGTTTTGGACAGCTGAAGCAAACACGCATTTTCTTCAGGAAATGTACCTTTTTTTCTAGTCTAAACTTGTTTTCACTCTCCTTAGGAACGGTACCTCAGTAAAACCACAATCCTCTTCTGCTGCTTCTTCATTGTCGTCTATGCGACCCCCAACTCCCTCTACCGGTATGTCGATGTCCCTCATGAGAGGTCCAGGGTCGTCAGGATCTCTACGCCCCCCTTCGCGTTCCGGCTCCCTGTTCACCACCTCCCCTGGGCTTCCCCCTCCACCTCCTCTCCTCACGTCCCACTCAGGAGCAGGTACTGTACAGTTGGCACCAATGTTTAGTGCTATTTTTTAAAAATTCCACAGCCTCAGTCAGATCGTCAACCATAATTGAAAATGTTAGTGTTTTATTTACCAATCAGGTCTGCAATTAGCTTCCTATGGGTACATGTACAGCCTAATGTCACAGTGTAGTAAAATTAGTTCTTTGTTTCTGATTTAATAATAATTCCATTCTGATCTGTCTGTTCCCCTACTGTAGAACAAGACCTGCTGCGCCAGGGCCTGAACTCTCACTTCCTGGCTTCGCAGGACCGCGAGGGCCGCCGGAGCGTCCCTGGGGCTGAGACAAACGGTGGCGGGCCAGGCCGCTCTACTCCCGGAGGTCCGTCGGGGGCCAGCTCCAGTTCGGGCTCCTCAGGCCGCTCCTCCCAGACCAGCGTCCAGCCCCTGGCCTTCCAGTTCCACCAGCACAACCACCAACACCAGCACACACATACACACCAACACTTCACCCCCTTCCTGCACCCCAACGCCTCCGCACCACCACCTCAGCACCTGGTAAGAGATGCCATGCTACCCTTCTCACATTGGGTTTCATAGAGCAGCTTCTGCCTTGAAATGCCAGTGTTGGCATGTAACGTACCACTTTTTGTATTCATCTTTTAGTTTGATAAGTATGGCAAGATGGAGGGGCTCTACAGAAACACTGTGAGTTTATGTTTACATGCTCCAGAATTGGTGTGTTTGTTTATACATTTGAGGTGGATGTTGAGATGAATGTGGTAGGGGTCTGAGGAGTGTCGTTTTAACCAGCCCCTCTGTGTGTGTGTGTGTGTGTGTGGCTGGCTGGTGTAGTTCTTCCCACAGTACCCTGCTCCCTCAGTGCCAGGCATCCAGCCTGTGCTTCCTCCCACTGGGCCTTTCAGCTCTCTGCAAGGAGCCTTCCAGCCTAAGGTGAGTGGCGCTTTCGCTACATTTCCCTGAGAGATTGTCCTTTTACAAGTCAATGGATTATGATATGTTGTTGTGTCTAGATGAAGAACCATTTGCTGTGTTTTGATACAGCCTCTTGCCCCCCAGAGAACGAGTCCTGAGATGACCGCTCGACTGGGGGGTGTGCCTCACCACTTGCAGCCCAAAGACCCCAGGGTAAGATGCTCCGTATAACTATGACATTATAGAATATATCATGGCAATGGTTACAACGGAAGCTTGTAGTACAGGATTGAGTTGATAGACGATACGTGTGCCTATAAAGGCATTATCTGCGAAGACTTGGGCCTAGTAGTCAGTGCAGGAAAAAGTGGACAACAATTAGCAAGCAGTTGGCTAGAGGTTCCAGTACAGTCAAATTATTTTCCTGTGTTTTATATATATTTCCACACTGAGGTTGGAATGATTTTATTAAATTATTATAATGCCCTTTTAGTGTAAGAGCTGTTTGAAAAGACCACCTGAAATTTCTGCCTGTTTGGGTTGAATGGAGTTTTAGCCTTTCATGATGACATTACCATGTGGTAAATTAGTTAATAGAGCAATAAGAATGAGTTTGAAACTTCTGCCAATGATAGCTAATTATCTGTTTTCCCCCTCCCCACTCAAACCACTCCCAGACAGCCATAGCAAAATTCTTGCTCGAGAAATTGCTCTTTGCTAAGAAGCTATTTGTTTCTTTTTGACCATTGTTTTCAATTAAAATCACAGCAAGGTACTTAATTGTTACCCAGAAATGATTTGATATTGTTATAATAACGGCTGCATTGGGCCTTTAACAAACATGGTTTACTACTGCTTTTTGTTTTTTAGCTAACTGATCCATTTGGGACATCGTTGAAAGTCAGTAATGTAAGAAAAGTCGGCTGCTTTGTCAGCCCTTGAATACATTTTTTTAAAGTGTTATGATACTGTCACTGTTCTGTTGGTGTTCCTACTAACTCTTGGTCAGATTCAAAACTATTAGACTAAACGCCCTTGCACACCAAGTCTGACTTCTTCTCTGACTTTTGGCACACCTACTGTGAAACTCTGCAACTTTCCGTCATTACTCATTTTGGAATCGGAAGGATTCTGATATTTGTAACTTTTTTTTTGTCTCGGATAAATTAACTGACCCATAATTTGTTTATTAATGCTGTTTGCCTTACTTAACTGTACTTCTTCCACCATACTCATGTTCATGCTATGCCAGACAAACATTTCATACGGCAGACATTAACACCATTGCATCTGACTCTGGGCAAAGGCCTTAAGTCTTAATGCAAGCTAAACAGGATCACAGTCAATCATGTGTTTTTGAATACACAGAAACCAGGGAAGTGGTGTGCAATGCATGTACGTGTGGCATGGATGATTCTGAGCCATCAGAAGAAGGTGAAGGTAATGACTTGTGAAACATTTCTCACTTTTTAAATTTTTTATTATTTGACTTCATTCTCATCCAATCTGTATTAGAAAGTATTTCGGGGAAATTCGACCACTCAAACATTATCAGATGTCAATATAAAAAATCGTAACAATATTGGTTTAGTTGTCCATGTTTATTGAAAAAGCTATTTGCAATTGCTGATCTGTAAACAATATTCTAATCTGCTCCTATTATATGTATTATCTGTAAATAGTTCTCTAAAGTTTTCTGCATCATACTGCCCACTGACTTGTTTTCTTTCTTTGATTACCTGCCATTTAGGGGCCTACCTTCCACTGCCCTCATCTCACTTGACAAATGCTATGGCCATTGCATTGACTAACCACCACTCCCCTCTTTCTCAGCTGATGCAGGCAGATCCTCACAAGCTGGACTTCCGTAACGAGCTGCTGGCTCGTCTTCCAGGGGCCGGGGGTCTGGGCCCTCTGGGGCCCCTCGGAGGTGGCCTTCCATCTGCCCACGACCTGAACCGACCTGCCAGCCTCTTCACAGCTGCTGGTGGGTGCTTTTGTGGTCTTGACAGATATGTTCGAAGAAAAGGGGCAGCAATTGTTTGCACCATAAAGAGAGAACTATGGGCTGTTCAAAAACCACAGGAAAGAGAAAAGATTCCCTGACATTGCAAATAGTTAGTAAATTGTTTATAGTTTTTATTATGGATAGTGGGTTTATCAAATTTGGCATCTGATATGTGCAATGTTTAAAGGTCATGAACAGTCAATCATGTTTTTCATGAAATGGGATGATATTTGAAGGAAACCAGTATGATGACCGACCTGTGAAAATTACTGTTGCTTCTACATTGATAAAGTTACGGGTTTGCTCCCCCATGTCAAACACTTAGATTCGTTATTAAGGGGACATCACCTGAACTCTCATTTTAATACACCAATGGTAACATGATATTCACGTACCTAATTTAAGTAAGTACCGCCTTGTAACCAACATGGGAGAAGGCATGTTTGCAGAGGGACTTGGTTGAAATAGCTACTCTACTGGTGCCAAAATGTCACTGTAGGGTGCTAGCAAATGTAATTAAAAGTTTACCCTATTCATTACCCTATTCAGATACTTGTTTCCCCTTTCATCTATGTCTGGTGTTAACTAGTTACTGGCTAGCTAGGTCTTCAGATAGCATTGAACAAAATGAGGGGGTTGTTAAAAATGCAGACGCAGTTGTCAACACATCCATCAGTGCTGCTGTGAAATGCTCCACAAGAGACATGCCAAACGGGAGATGTATATTTTTATGATAGAATTGATGCAATTTCACTGAGTTGCTTTCTGTGTCACCAAATTCGCTTGAGGATTTTACTGCAACATTTCTCACTGCATCCAAGTTGCTTGGCATGGGCGTTTCGAAGAGCTGTCAGTCAAGGCAAGCTCATGAATATAAGCTCCCTGCCCACTCAGCCTGTCTTTTCAAACTTCTTAGTTAGCTATATGAGAGAAAGTACTTTTCAGAATGACTGAGTACCTTTTTAAAGTCTTATGTAGAGGTGTGCATATTATTTGACATTTTGGTGTGTGCCCCCTTTTCCCTCAGGTGGAGTCAATCCATCATCTCCTTTCATCCCACCATCAACGCCCCACTCATCTTTCCTCACCCCAACTGCACACTTAGGTAAGAGACTGCTTCAAAGGTCTTATCTGTGCCACTTGCACCCTTGGTAAACAATTCTTATTTTGATACACCGTCTCAAGAAACTGCTTTTTTTAGGATATTCACAGGTCACTGAAACACTGTATTAGCCTAGATAATCAATTGAAGCATAGTAACTTTAGAACATGCGACTAAAGAAGATTGTGCTCCAGTGAGTCTGAACACAAATAGTGAGTATTGCCAGAGGTTTGATGCTTTAAGGTTTGTGTCCGCTTCAGTCCTGATGTTTATATGCGCATGTGTTGCAGACCCGTACGGCCGCTCACCTCCGTTCGCACCTCTCGGAGCCCTGGGCTCTGGTGCCTTCGGGGGACTGGGCAGCCCTACACTGGGTGAGTCACCATTTCCTTCCTCAAAAAAGAACAATCGTTTGTCCTTACTCATTCGATAATAATTTGTACTGTCTACTGAAATGACTAACATTACTCCAACGTCTTTCCGTCTCTAGCTAACAGCTCAGTGTTTGGCCACAAGGAGCCTCCTGTGGTCGGGGGCTTACCCAACCCTCATGACCCATGGAACCGGCTGCACAGTGGGCCTCCCCCATTTGCCGGCCCCAGCTGGGCCAAGGGGAGTGAGAAGAGGGATGAGCGGGACCCGGGGAAGGACATGGAGAGGAGAGAGATTATTCACATCAAAGACGAGAAAGACCGGTGAGAGACAACGGCCTCACTCAAACATATTTCATCAACCTAGTTCCAAAATATGTTGTTTGAACTTATCTGTCTATAGTAGTTTTCTGTCTGTTTCGGTTCACGTTACTCAACACATTTTTAATGCTGTTTTTGATTTGAGTGCTTAATTGGTATACCTCTCCCCGCAACCACTGATCAACTTCTATCCTCTTTTTAGAGACAATATGCTATATGGTCGTCAACCTGTGCGGATGTCTCCGGTCGCCCCGGCCCTCAAGCTCCAGCAGCATCGCAGCAGCACCCCTGTCTCCCACATCAACGGACATGGGGGCCCCCTGGGAGGCCCCAGCGGTCTCACTGAGGATCTGACACGCAGCCACAGCAGGGACCGAGAGAGGGACAGAGACGGGGACAAGAGACCGCTCTCCTCCAGGCCACCTCCACCAGGCCCTTCGTCCTCAGCAGCTGCAGCAGACAGAGACAGGCCTCGCTCCTCTTCTTCCTCTGTGCTGACGACTCCCCCACCCTCGGGACCCGGCGCCGCCTCGCCCTTGGATCTGTACCCCCGTCAGCAGCCCCCCGCGCAGCACGGCCTACATAACGAACTCTCCCACTCCTCACAAAGAGAGGGAGGCCCCCCTGCCTTATCCTCAGCCACAGTCACCTCTCTGTCCCAGGCCAAGAAGCCTGACCGAACCACCACCCCGTTGCCCAAGCCTCCCCCCCTCTTCCCCCCGGTCAAGGTCAAGGAGGAGCGGAAGGAGGAACCGGAGCCCGTGCCAATCTCCCTGCCGCCTCCCCTGCCCCCCAGCCACAACTACGATCGGCCCAACAGCCGCCCTCACCTCCACCGTTCCGCCACCCCCTCTTCTCGCTCTCTGACTCCCACACCCGGCTTGCCCCTGCCTCCTCCCACCCCGCACAACCCTCACCATCACCTCTCCATCCTGGAGCGCTCCCGAGCGCAGGCCGCCATTGAGGCCTACCTAGGGAGCACACAAGGGGCTGGCGGGATAGTAGTGGGTCCAGGGGGAGAGAGGTTCTCCACCCATCCCCACGGCCCGCCCCAGGGGCATGGCCAGCACCCCCACAGCTTCCCATGGGACCCATGGAGGGAGCTGGCTGCCCAACAGCAGCAGCAGCAACGCCGGGAGGCCATGGCTCTGCGTTCGGACCCCCACCTGGCGCTGCGCTCCGACCCCCACCTGGCCCGGCTGCTCCAGAACCAGCACGCTCAGCGCTTCTTGGAGGCTGAGAGGGCGGCTGCCATGGCAGCAGCGGTGGCTGCAAACAACCCTCACCACCACCCTCCTACCTCCTCCGCCTCCTCGGCCCGCCAGGAGTTTGGCCTGATGGCCCACAACTTCGACCGCCCTCCCCAGCTGGGTCCCCAAGGTGGCGTGCTCATTGATGAGCAGCAGCGTGCCCAGATCCTGAGGGAAGACTTTGAAAGGGCACGCTACTTTGGGATGCATTCTCACCCGCACCTCTCGGGCTCCCACCTCCCACCGGGTTCTCACTCTGCCCACCTGGAGCAGCTGCACGCTGGGATGCTCTCCCACTCACACCTCCATCAGCCTGGAGCTTCCACCCACTCGCCCCACCATCCCGGCCTTTACTCCCGCCTGGGACCTCTACACGCGCACCACGTGCCCAACGGCATCCTGGCCAAGACCCCTGCTGGCCTGGTGGGGGCACTGTCCGTAGGAGCCCCCCCTCCGCTCATTCCATCTGTGACCAGCAGGTCTTCCACCCCGACCCGCAGACTGGGTGGGCCCGGGGACTTGGCCATGTACTCTCACAAAGACAGCGAGTCCAGATAGTACAGGGTCACACCAGAGGAGTCAAAGGGAAACATCAGGATTACTTTGCTGCTCTCACTCTGCTTCCTGAAACACACAACTCACTAAGGCTCTAGACCAGAGATGGGCAACTCCAGTCCTCGGGGCTGGAGTGGTGTTACACTTTTCCCCCCATCCCTAGTAAACTCAAATGAATTCAAATGAATTTGATTATAAACTGAAGATCATGATCATGAAGATCAAGATTAGTTGATAATTAAGTCAGGTGTGTTAGCTGGGGCAAAAGTGTGACACCAATCAGGTCCCTGATGACTAGAGTTGTCCATCTCTGATCTAGACCAATGAGCCCCCCAAAGGGTGTTTCTGGGGTTGAAGATAGGGAAGGGATATGAGGAGACTTGTATGGGGGCGACTCAGCACATTCACAATGGTTCAATCAGTGCAATTTTAAGGTACATGGTTTCTGTGCTTCCTAGTGTTTTATTATTTTAAGGTTTGTTCTTTGTCCATATGATGTATACAATAATGGTAGCTGAACAAAGAGGCAGAGAAAAGGCTTTCCCAATTGAATATGATCAGGTTTCAAGCAAGCTTTTTCAGGTTTGATAAGATGAGCTCTGAGAGATGTGCAAATTTTGTACACATGAATCGTTCATCCTACTCTGGTTCCAACTCATGGTGATATATAAATCCCTTTGCATAAATAAAACGTTGGGATGTTTTCTGGATGAGCAAAATAATTATGGTAGCACAGTATATTTCTCTGGTTCTTTTTTTTTGGTGTCCTCTGTAATTGTGAAAAGACTAGATTATTGATGAAAGTTTTGAAGATTCTAAATCTATAAAGAACCGTATGCTTCTGTACCTCTTCTCACCACTCCTCTGTGATCTAAGATCCTTGGCTCCACCTCTTGTATTTAATAGAAAGACTGATGATGTATACTGTGCCGACACGGTGGACAATATTTCTCTTCTGACTTGACATATGAGCAGGACCCTAATATAGTAGTCTAGTGAAATTGCCTTTGTAATTATTGTTAACATTTTATCTTCTATAATGATAATAAATATATTCACTGTTATTTGTCATTGTTTCAGGTATCACCAATGCACTCCCCTTTAGTAACAATTTCAAGTTGTTCCACATCAGGCAGTAACAGTTGTTTGACGGAAAAAGAAAATGCTTGTGAACGTGAGTAAGACACAACCATAACAACCTCTGGCTTCTTCATGGATCAGATCTTTGAATATATGATGAATACACTGCGGGAGGTTTGTGTTGGTGTCACATCACATTTTGGACTATGAATGCCTGCCGGCAAGTCATTTTCACGTTGATGCTCCATGAACAAAGATAATTTATAAACATGGAAGAATGGGACAGGAGGCTTGGAAAAAAAGAATCGGTACACAGGACTGGACTAAGGGTATACTGAGAGAAGGAAAAGACATTTGGGTCGATTTATTTTAATAAGGCCATTTTATACCTTTCAAACCTCTTCCCCTATAGTCCACAAAGATGAATTATTAAAATAACTGTTGGTTACTTGATTGTGGGTCTTTTATTTGTTTTGGTTGTCTTGGTGTCTAAATATATGTCAGAGTTCAGCAACTTCAAAGGGATGACAGCCCATCTTAATGTACTCTGACATTTTTGTGCACCTTTTGTGCTTTCCAGAATTTAAGTTTATTTGGAGAGGGTATACAGCGTGGAGCTCCAACGCCGACCTTGGAGAGCAGGATTTTGTTCCAGCCCAGCACTAACGCCTTAAGTAGAGACAATGGTAGGCAAGCACCTAGTCCAATTTCAGCATCCTGACCCATCTGTGGAATTGTAAATGGCTAAAGTGTTTTGTGACCACCAAAGAAGTAATGGTAATTCATATTCCCTGTCAAATAGGTTCTTGATTTGACAATGGTGATTTACTTATTGTACCATTCAAATCCCTGTTATGATTTACAATGAAAGCTTTTATCTACCAGTATCTAGTAATGAATGCTATTTCGATTTGTAAGGTTTATAAGGTTACTTTTTTTTTGCATTATTGAGTCCATTTGGGTTTGTAGAAACCACAAATACATTACAGAAAGGTGCAGGAGTAGGGGAATTGTGTACTTTTATATGGAAATAGAATAAACATTTGCAATAACCAGGTAAATGAATGAAACCCTCGTGGAGTACATTGCATGAAAATAATCTAAAATCTAACCAGAGAATAGAAACAAAACATTAACCCCCAAATTATCATGGGATTTGCTAGAATTTCAACTAAAGCAATCAACGCACTGTCTTCCAACTACTTGTCCCAAAAATTGCAGTGGCGCGCCTGGCAACTTCTCGCGAGATAATACTTCTTCACGTTGTCAGCAGCGGTTCTCCACCATTTCGCTGCGTCTAAAGTCTCCTCCCCGCAAATGCTAGATTCGGCGAGCCGAACCCGCTCTCTTTCGGTCCGTATTTTAACTTCTTCCCACGGACCTAGTCGTACCTCGTTGGGTACCGAGAGACAGTTTGGAATACTATCATCACGGATTGAGTAAGATTTTATCCGGATGACGACTCCTTCAATAAGAATTTAGTAAAAGAAAACAGCTCGGAAATTTCAGGTAGGTGGGAACTTAAGATGGCGGCCATGAGAAGGGGGGGGGGGGTCTATGGAGGAAGTAGTGGGGGGACACTAAGGGGGCTTGTTCGCGGCGGAACACAGGATTCCGCTAATTCTGACAATCTATTTATGAAATTGAGAATTACCAAAGTTACTATTGTATGCATGCTCCACTGCAGCATAGATACAACACATGTCGTTGATGACGCAATTATAAAGTTAATTCATTTTCCTGTATACTTCACCTGCAGCCAGAACATGTAACGTTACCTAGCTACTAGCATCATGGCCAAACAGTGGCTTTGGCATGGGATTTGCCTTATACCAGTCAGTTTTGCTGCGGTGTAAAAGGATTTAGCAAGAACTGCCACCAGCTCTCCACGCCGTTACACGTTACTTCACAAGTCTTGGACTGTGTGGGGTCACTCGAACCCCCTTGATCCCCCTCGTAATCGTTGCAAAATTTTAGCAAGGAACATTGCAGCAACAATTTATTTTGTCATTATTTTATTGTTGATGTAAATTATTTATATTAATTCACTATATAAATGTATGATGTCAAGGTTGAGTTTTTGTGGTTATTATTTGACCCCGCGCAATGACGTCACGAGTAATATTCCCCCTCAGTAGTGCATGGGGAAGTGGGGTTTAATTCGGCTTTTTAAAACCATTTTCGCTTCAAGCAAATAACAAATGCATTTATAAAGGCCCAGACCATTACATAACTTCGGGTGGGATGGGGGCGCGTGCGCGCCTAGTTGAATGCATCGGTATTTGGGCTAACAACTCTCATATAGATAAAGCTGTATAGTCAACTAGCAAGCATGCTAGCTAGGTACTATTGTTGCTTGCTAGCTAGGTACTATTGTTGCTTGCATGCTAGCTGAGTACTATTGTTGCTACCTTACATTAACTGGCGAACTAGCTAAATCAAATTATTGAAACGATACTATCTGAAGAGCGCACGAAAAGTGTTACTTTGCTATAAGAACACAAATAAATGTTACCACCGCGCATGCCATGTCCAGATTAGTAGACCCAGCAATGAATTGCATTTGCAACAGTGTAGCTACACTGTGAATTCAATGGCTGGAGGCCCGTGTGTCAAAATCATATACATTAAAACCAGAGCGCGTGCATATGTTGATAATGCCACATAACAATCGTAGCTACAAACTATGCTAGCAGGTAGGTTTCGATTTAGCGACTATCTGCTCAATTCTGTTGGAACATTATAACGTTACGTTGTGAACTTTGACTCATACAACAAACCACCGCCCCATATAATATGTTTGATTCATGAATAGTTTACAGTGTAGGCCTAACTTTGTTGCCAATTTCATTCATTGCCATTGGCCAGTACTGTACACTTATGCAACGCTTCAGGGAAACGCGTTGAACCATCATTTGTGGTTCTATGATGGTATGGAACATTTTATTGTAGACCAGAGAACAGTGGGATAGATAATTGGACTCTTTGGGGTTACCTTCTAAACACTTGTAATTTTCCTCAGAATATGCGGACAGGACCTTAATCAGCATCCTGGAAGAGGAAAGCACGGAAGATCTGTGTCCCACACCACAGACAGGTAGTCATTCTTTAACCAAAGACACTGATTTAATTTGACAAATTATTAAACCTTTTCTCTCTGAATACATGTACTGTACTTATCTACGTCAACTGACAACTTCCTCGCTCTTCTTCCAGGTGCAGTGTGTAGCCAGAGCTGCACAGAGGGAGGAAGCTCTGGGGAGGAGGTGGTGCAGCAGTGCACCCCTCCGGCTGTGGCTGTGCTGGGTGGCGACCCCCAGGCTGAGCATTATGTGGCTGGGTCATCCCAGCATGCCCTGCATCCAGTACCTGCTGCGCCCCTGCCACCACTGGATAACACGGCCACGTCACAGCCAGAAAGACGCGTACACGTCAGTGAAAAGAACGCACCCACAGAGAGTCACCCCAACGGCAAAACTAAGGACAGCCGTGAAGAAGGGGCTATGTCGGATAGTGGTGCTGAGGTTGTCCAAGGAGGATTGGGCCCATCGCACGCCAATGATCCTAGTGTCTCTACAGAGTCTCACTCAGACAGATTCTCTGACATACAGACGGAAGGAACAGAGCAAGATTTGCATTACGGGTCACAAACTGATAACCGCAGCCACACAGACAGACAGACGGGCGCTGCTGGACCAGGTCAGGACCAGGCTCTGCAGCAGGGAGATGCAGGTGGAATGGAGGTTGTCAGTCGGACAGAACAGCGACAGCCTCTCCCAGAGACGGAGAAATTGGAATATAAACAAAAGACTGGAAAGGAGGAACTTAGCAGGGAACACCCAGCTAGAAACCTTTCCTCTGAATCCTTCTCAACAGCCTCCCCTCTTCCCCTCAGCCCAAATACAGATAAAGTCCCAGACCACACAGAAGACGGAGGGATGGAGCAGCCTCAAACAACTCTGCCTACTCAGGCGAATCAGGCCAGCCACAGACCTCTATCTGAGGTTAAAGAGCAAGCAGGCATTCTTCAAAATTCTGAGCAGCCCATCACTGACAACTGTGAGAGGAAACAAACCGACATCTCCACAGAACCTAAAATCACCATGCAGAACTCGAATGACGACAAAGGAGAGATGCCGGGAGCTAATGCTGTGGAGCAGGGACCACAAGAACCTGAAAGACCTACAGAACCATCTGAGAGTGGACATGTCACACTTGGGAGTTCACACACACAAACGCCACTCCCAGCCCCACCAACTGACGTATCTGGGACCCCACAGCCAGGAGCTAAATACTCTGGACTTGTACCCTACACGCCTCCTGGCAGTGGAAATTCCACCCCAAGCTACTCAACTGACCGACAGAGTGAGAGCGATAACGAAAAAAGTCCACCTCAACAGAAGGAACAGATTGAGACTAACAGGGCAGAGGAGGAGACTGAAATGGCCGAGCCCTCGCCCAACCTTACAATCCAGTCACAAAGCTCTTTTCTACACGAGACGTCAACAACAGCAGCAACTCCTCATGTCCACCACCTCCCCAGTTTAGAACTGGACTCAATGCAGACAGAACAATCTGTTGAAGTTCAGATGTCTAATCTTGAGCACGTAACCAGGATAGAGACTCCACTGGTGTCTGAACATGTCCTCTCAACTGACACTCAAGGAGCTGTGATGCTTGGAGGAGAGACCAGCCTGGAGTTGTGTGAGGAGGTGCAGGTTAATCAGTGTATCCTCCTGGAAGAACACAATGTTATTGAATTAAACTCTGAACTTTCTTCTGGAGAAACAAAGTCGTTTATTGAAGGGACCCATTCGGACATTGAAATGTCCCAACTGGCTGCTGGAGAATTTGAGATTTATAGCTTTGCAGAGGAGGAGATTGCAACAGAAGTTGTTGGAGAGAGACTGTCTCTCTCCCCAAGCTATGAAGTAAACTTATTCACCCCACTCATTGAACACTCTGAGAATTGTACAGCCAGTGAGGGACAAGACATACACCTGCCATCTCCCCCTCAAACGGGTAATGACAATGATCAAGCCATTATCCAGCAAGGCCCCCTTTCATCAGATCACGGTCTCTCAGAAATGGAGGTCTGTTCAAATGACTATATTCCTAGTCTCTCTACACAACATGTAGAGATGACTGATGAAAGACATCATTTAGAACCCGAAAACACAACTACTGAAGCGGACACTGCTGTGGTGGAAGATTCAAGTGAGGTTGATTTAGTCATAACTGTCCCAGGATCAGATAAAACAGTTGGAAAGGCGAACACTTGTACACAAGCTACAGAACCTTGTATGGAGACCAGCACAGCTGTCTCAGACCATAGAGGGGTGAGCTTTTCCCCAACCACCCATCTGAGTGACATCCAAAAGCTGCCAGGGGAAACTGAAGTAGGGTCAACGACCAGTAAGTCTTCTCTTGTCTCCCCAATGGACGAATTAACAGAGGTTGTTGTACAGTCAACCAGTCAACACAGTATTGAGGTCCTCTCCTTGCCAATTACCATACACTTGTCAGAGAGTAAAGGGCAGAATTGTCCTCTAATAGAGGTACCAGGAGTTACCTTACGAAGTACTACAGAACCAGAGTCCTGTGTTTCATCTCATGAAGGGCCTGAAGATCCACAGCCCTGTCCAACTCTGACAGAAACCCCAGTGCAGACCCAGCAGGATGTTGATCGTGCTGTTAATGTGACATCAACAACCGAGGTCAAACCGGAGGCTTCCCGGTCCGCGCTCTCCTCTGGCGTCATCGACCCAAAGCTCCTCCTATTAAAGCGCGGGGACACCCCTCTCCTCAAACATCCACCCTCCTTATTGTTGGGGTTGTGCGTGCAGCAAAGCAACAGCTTGACACATCCTAGCGCTAGAAGCCCCAGCTGTGGCTCAGACACGGCGCCTGTGGTAGAGTGCCCTCCCAAAGCTGTGGCAGCCGCAGTCTCTGTGCAGGAGCCTGTGGCTCTCTGCATTCATAGAGGCCAGACAGAGCCCTCCGTCAAGAGAGAACCCACAGCAGCACTTCCCTCTACAAACACCCCATCACAGCCCCGTCTGCTCCCTCCCTCTGGTCCCACGCCATGCAAATCTGACAGAGGGGCCTTAACTTCGATCAAAACTTCCATGGGGAAAGCAGTGACAGTTTCCCAAACCTTAAACCCTCCCACCATTGGCAACACACCTTCCAAGCGCCCCTCTGACCCCAAGTTGCCCTCAACATCAGGCAATGTGACGAGGAGTAGTCTCTCCATTTCCTCCTGTGATGGGAGCCAGTCTGGACCGCTCCCCGTTATCCGGCCACGGCTAGCTGGTGTGAAGGGCCCAGGGATCAGCAGCGCCAAGGAGGAGAGCAGTGATGGGGAGGCTGACCTAGCAGTGGAGGCCAAGCCTGGCCGCAGGAGCATGGTCACCCACAGCCCAGTAGAGAGCAAGGTATGCCCCAAAATGTCTTTCCTTAAGGCCTAGCTGTTTCCTTAAGATGTTCTGCCAAGTCAGCAATTATATTGCTATGTATCGACAGAGACAATTATTTTCGCATAAAAATTATTGCTCTGCCAGCGGCACACTAACATTTTTCTACTGTATGTATACTTGTTAATTATGCATATTTTCATTGTTTAATGAAGGTATAATGTGTTGTTATGCAATTTTGTGAAACATTTAATTCGGCTATATAATAAACTCCCTTTTCAGTTTGAAGAATTTTGAGCTTGGCTTGGTTGACCGTGTTTGCCCTATAATTAATATGCTATGGTTAGTTAAATGTAGGAAAATGTAGCTGGCTCAGCTGGTGCTGCGATTATATTTGAATGAGGCAATTCCATGAAATCTTGTTGAAAGTGCAAAGCTACAAGTCATAAGTTTATCATTCAGATTAGTTTTTGAGCATGGGACTTTTTTTCAGGTGATGAAAAATGAACACGCAGGCGTAATTCCATACTTTTATTTAAGATGTTAATTGTCAGCATGTTTTCAGCATGTTTTCAAATTATAGCATTTCATTCTCAGTTCTCAAAATTGTTTCTCCATTTGTTGCATGAAATGATCTTTCATATGCAGTGTTTTGCCCTAGTGATTTAAAGTTGGCCGCATGTTAAGCCATGTGTGTTTTCCAGCATGAGCAGAGACAGAGCAGGCCAGACAGAAAGGCCCTTTTCTCAAAGGTAAGCGGTGGGTATCAGACACTCTGATAGGATCACACTTGCAGAATGATCACTGAACCATCATTCAGCTGACATTTTTCACATGAGATGGCAGGTGGTGCACACACTGCACAGTTTGAATGGGTGTAGGCTACAGAATATTAATCTGTTTGTTTTGTATTCACTGCTGCATGTGATTTCAAAGAGAATTGTTGACAGCTTGATGTACAACATCGTGTTGAGACAGGTTTTTCTGTGATCTCTCTGCATGTTTGGCCTGTTCCTGTAGGCACAGTCTTGTTATGGTCTTGCTCAAAAGTCCTTGTTACCTTCTCATCTCCAGGTACGCCAGTGGATAGCAGACAGGGTCACTCCAAGTTCGTCTCCCTTCTCGCCCTGTTCTTCACCCCCCTCTCCTAGCCCATCTTCCTCCAGTGACTGGACTCCCAGCACTACTCCCCTCGCTCTCCGAGGTCCCCGGGGTAGGTTCCTCTCCCCGCCCTCTATGGGCCTGGGAGGTTCCTCCCCATCGGACCCGGTCACTCCCTATCGACCCCGCATGGAGCGTCACGCGGACATGGCCGAACTGGCCAAACACGTGAGTCAGCGTTCTCCTGCTCATCCTTCTGACCTTTGGTCCTAAATGTCAACTGTGAATGTTTATTTTATTTTAAACAACTGTCTAGACGAGATAAACTTTATTTCTTTGCTTCCGGATGTGAACTGTGTTGTGTTGTTGTAGGAAGCTGAGATAGAGGGCAGGACCCTAGCGTTGAAGAGAGAAGGCTTCTGGTCTATAAAGCGACTGACCCGTCTGACGGAGCCGATCCGGCCCAAGGTGCACTGGGACTACCTGTGTGAGGAGATGCAGTGGCTCTCTGCTGACTTTGCCCAGGAGAGAAGGTGGAAGAGAGGGGTCGCCAGGAAGGTCAGAGGCTCCCATAGATAATTTTCATTTCACATCGCTTGGCATCCATCCAAAGTGGAATTCATAATGCAGAGAGATTGGTATTACCTACTGATGGCTTAAAGCAGGGGTGTAAAAGAGAGAGGGTCCAATCCGGCCCGCGTGTGGTTTGAGTAAAAAATACCGTCTGTATTTCTGCCTGCTTCAACGGCAATAGTTCAGATACAAATGAAAACATGAAGTGACCCCGGGAATCGATAGAACACCGCTCAGAGATGCACAGAAACGGTATAACATTCAAAACGGGTGAATATCTCCTTTAACTGCCATCATGATTTCAGGTTAGGTTCAAAAAGTTCAAAGGAACTCAAAAGATATGTATGTTTCTGCAGGTGGTGCGGATGGTGATGCGACACCACGAGGAGCTAAGGCAGAAGGAGGAGAAGGCCAAGCGGGACGAGCACGCCAAAATCAGACGAGTCGCCTCCAACGTAGCCAAGGAGGTCCGGGCCTTCTGGGGCAGTGTTGAGAAGGTGGTGCAGTACAAGCAGCAGTCCCGGTTAGAGGAGAAGAGGAAGAAGGCTCTGGACCTCCAGCTGGACTTCATCGTGGGCCAGACAGAGAAATACTCCGACCTCCTTAGTCAGGCCCTGGAAACGGCACCGGCTGGGAACAGTGAACCTGCACCCTCGCCACCCAAAAAATCCCTTCCACCTGCTGTGGATGAGGATGGTGAGGACTGTTTCTTGTGAATCCAGATTGCCCCAATGCAGAATCTCTAGTCCTTACCTACCTATAATTTACAACATAAGGAGGTTGTTGTAGCCACAGCTCTTAGATCAGCTGATGTGTTGTATGTAGTGCATCCTGGTGCAAAATGCCTGCTGTGTGCCACCAGTTGGTGCTACACATTGTTGGTGGATGCGTTGCTTTCGAGACCTTGTGAAACGTCCTATTTAAATGCAATCAATTGCTAATATTAGTTCAAAGCTTATTCTGTAAGATTGTTGCTAAGGTGTACGCTAGTGCTCCTGTATTTTAGTCTCCATTAGCAACTGTCAGACTCATTGATGTCAGTCCAGTGACCAGACTGGCTGTGGATGTCAGGGCTGTTGGGTTAGGCTGCTGACAAATTGCTGTTTGTGCAGAAAGCCATTGGGAGGTCAACAGTGACTTCAGTGCAAGGGCTGCTCAACTACTAGAGAAAGCGCTGTCTTGACAAGAGGCCAGTCTCATCTCCTGCCATTTATTTCTCGCCAAAAATTATGCAATTATGCTTCTCTAAAGTGCATTGACATTCCAATCATCAGACCTGACCTAGCATAATGGAAGCGAAACTTATCCTGGTACCGACTCCTGCACGGCTTCCAGATGCCGTAACAGACCCGTTTGAACTTTCCTCTGTCTCTCTTCCTCCCGTCTGCAGACCGAGACTTTGAGCCTCCGTGTGGCGAGGAGGAAGATGACGAGGAGACCATCGACGTAGAGGAGGCGCAGGACGGCAATGATGCCGAGACCCAGAGGAGGGAGATGGAGATGCTGAGACAGGAGGGGACCATGTCCTTGGCAGAGTTGCTCAGCACCCTCAAACGGCCTCATTCACAGGTGGGTACCACTGGCAAAGCCCCTCACTCATACTGCACTCCCATGTCCTTCCTTTGTATACGTTGGTGCACATTACAACTTCATTGATTATACTGTAAATGTTGTTATTCGGTGGAGACTGACTTTGTTCCCTCCCCAGGACTCGGAAGAGGAGTGCTCAGGCAATTCGTCAACAACAGTGGAGGAAGACGAAGAGTTCACAGCCAACGAAGAGGATGGTGAGGCCCTAGTAATACCGTTGTAGTTGTGCATTGTTCAATGGATAACTTGTCAATTTAGTGACTTGGCTGTGAGCATTGGTGTAATTATTTGTCCCTGTCTGTGGTGCTCAGCTGAAGACGAGGAGGACACCATCGCAGCCCAGGAGGTAGTGGAGGGGGAAGCTGATCACACAGGAGAGCTTGATGACTTGGCTAAAGAAGGTTACCACCCACACTACTAAAACGGCTGTATCTGCTGCACAGATGATGACTCCAATGTGCTGCGTAGTTGTTTTTAAGCTGTTGTCATTACAAGCCCCAAGTAACTGCTACATCCCTGTCTGTCACATCTGTTATTTAAGACTGCTCTAAACTTTCTTTTCTTCCCGTTCCCCTGCCAGGTGACATGACCGTGGAGGAGCTGCTGGAGAAGTACAAAGGAGCGTATGCCTCTGATTTCGAGGCGCCCTCCGCGTCCGCCTCTCCTGCCAGCACAGAGGAGTCGGAAAATTCCGGAGACGAGGAAGAGGAGAGCGAGGAAGAAGAAAGTGATGTGGAGAGCAACACCACCTCCTCAGGTATTGCCCACACACACAAACAATGTTGCAACATCTTTTCTCTCTGACCTTGCGAAAGCTCTGGGACGCTTCACACTGTAGATGGACCTACAAACCAAAAATCAAAAGTTTTCAAGTGCTTTTACTTTATGTGAAGCATGTGCGTTTTGTCCTGATTATACCACCCTCACTGCATTACCCCTCTTCTCAATGAACCACTCACCAGATGATGAGGACAGTGAAGAGGACGAGGTCAGTGACATTGAGGAAGAGGACAGTGAGGAAGATGAGTGCGGTGAGGGGATGGAGATCCTGCTGAAGGAGGGGGACCACAGCCCCCCTCTGCCAACCGGCCCGCGGCCCAAGAAGGAGATCAGCCACATTGCTGCTACTGCAGAGAGCCTCCAGCCCAAAGGCTACACCCTGGCCACAACCAAGGTGGGTAACCCATGCCTTACGACACTGGCCAGATAATCAAACATGAAACGAGGATCCTTTGCCATAAGCTTGTTGATGACTTAAGGGGAAGGTTGATACTTTTCCATTCATCCCATTCCAATAAGCCCGTCCTCCACTTTTAAAGCGACACCAGCCTTCGCTGGCTTGGGTGGCTATGATTCCACCATGATGCTGTGAAATGTAACTAGTTTGCATCTCTTTATTCATGTAATTTTTTTGTTTTTCGTCAATAGGTCAAAACTCCCATTCCCTTCCTGTTGGTGGGCCAGCTGCGTGAGTACCAGCACATCGGCCTGGACTGGCTGGTCACCATGTACGAGAAGAAGCTCAACGGCATCCTGGCTGACGAGATGGGCCTTGGGAAGACCATCCAGACCATCGCCCTGCTGGCTCACCTCGCCTGTGAAAAGAGTAAGACATTGAGTCATTCATTACAGTCCTTTCGTCCATTCATACACTAACGTTTTACCAGGACAATAGAAGATATGCGCACAGCCTGGATATCGGATACTTAATCAAGTTGGTTGTTCAGGTAACTGGGGGCCCCATCTGATCATCGTGCCAACCAGTGTGATGCTGAATTGGGAGATGGAGCTGAAGCGCTGGTGTCCCGGATTCAAAATCCTCACTTACTATGGCAGTCAGAAGGAGAGGAAACTCAAGAGACAGGTAAACCACTACTAACAATCACCAAATCCCCTTGTAAATGGATACAAATCTTCAAATCACCAAATTGTTATTAACTCAACGCCAATCGCTCCTCACGAGGACCGCTCTCCATCGCACTCTGTTCGGGGTAGTCCTCCAGCTTGTACCGTCTATGGCCGGACGATATGGCCTAAAAATCATATTGTTAAAAAAAAAAAATGGTCATGTTTATTTTCTAAATAAGCGTTGTGCGATTAAAGGTAAAATACACGCATTTCAAACAGACAGCAATGATCTGATTAATTAAGGGCTAGTGAAGTTATACCTAGACTCAATATAAGCCTTCCACAACCATAAGACCCCACTAATAAACTATTTTGATAAAATAATGAAAATATATTTTTTTACAATAATCACTTTTCTGGCTTTCAAGTCTATGAAAAATGCCCTTTTTGTTTCACATTTAACTAGAACTATGCATAATGCACTAACTTCTTGTAGCAGGCATCTGGCTACAGAAAATGAACACTGGTCTCATCAACAACCTCAAGGCCTCGTGCTAGTGATTAGCCAGCTAATCTTTATAGTTCAAGTTTAGCCAACTTGGATCTATTTGCTAGCTAACCAAGTTGAACTGTTATGAACACACCCTTCTGTCTGTCTCCAACTGTTTGAAAAGCATGTTAGCCTGTCCACTTTGTTCAGGTGTTGAAATCAAGTGGCCTACCTTATTTTTCAGAATGACAACGAGTTGCCAATTCCTTATAATTGTGTTTTATGCTTATTGCACATTTATAAAACACAGACTAGACAGCAGCATTTTAGCCACAGACTGTTATATTAATGGTACATGGTATTTGTATTGCTTTTAATTATATTTTTTAACTTATTAACACTTTGTTCTAGCTAGCTATTGTGTAGGTAGCTATCAAGTAAACACAATGATATAGTAAAAGAGGCAAGCTATCCCGGGCCAACCGAAGCTCCACGGCGCTACGGTATCATTCCGTTTAAGGGGGATTCTGACTTAGAGGCGTTCAGTCATAATCCCACTGATGGTAGCTTCGCAAATAAAAGTTGTCCAGTAGTCATTGCAACAGACTGACCATTGATTGTTGTTTTAGTAGTGTCTGCTCTGCGCGCTATTTGAGGAGTTGAGACATAAAAAGGGCATAGTTTGAAAAGTTAATTTCTCTATTACAGTAAATAATGTCTCAATGTGTTTGTGTCCATATTACCAATTTTTGTACCAAACCTCAAATACAAATAGCGTGTTGAAACCGCTTGCCAGAGAGGAAGATGTGATCTCTCAACTTTGTTGGCGTGAGAGGCGGGTAGGGGCGTGTGTGTGTGTGTGTGTGTGTAAACTGAAAAGGGGAAGTGAGAGGTTTCACTCTTGCTCAAATGTCAAAATAAGGCCAATGCGTTTCTATGGGCTTATTTTGGACCTAAGCTTGTCGACTGTCCTCTAGCCTTTGGGACAATGACTCCCATTGTTAGTGTGAAGAAGTGCACCTCGTCATTACATGCAGATCTCTGGTGTAAATGTGGAAGGTGTGCACGGAGGAGCGAAGGAGAGATCAAAAATACAACATGAGAACAAGTGGACATAAATGCTCAAAAAATGAAAAAATAACAAAACCTTGATTCTTGAGATATAGGCATTTGGAATATCACGCAAAAACACACATTCGAATTAATCAAATTAATTTGATATATCACCCAGCCCTAGTTCCACCCATGCCGGTTTTCATAGTGTCTGCCTTAAACTCCCGCCTCCCCTGTGTTTCTTTGGCGTCCTCTTTTCCTTTTCGTGTTCCAAATGAATCTTCCCTGGTGCTGCCTCATCTCTTTTCTGGTGCTTCCTGTCTCATTCCAACTGAACAAAAAGTCAGCCTTGCATTCTGAAGTGGATAAAAGCCCTGGCCCTCTGAAGTGTGTGTCACTGTTTCAATAAGCTAATGAAAAAAGTCCTTTCTCTACTCAGGGTTGGACCAAGCCCAACGCTTTCCACGTGTGCATCACCTCCTACAAGTTGGTGCTGCAGGACCACCAGGCCTTCCGACGCAAGTCCTGGCGCTACCTCATCCTGGACGAGGCCCAGAACATCAAGAACTTCAAGTCCCAGCGCTGGCAGAGCCTGCTCAACTTCAACAGGTCCGCACTAAGGGAAGGGAGAGGAGGGAGGAGATGTTTATAGACGGCCAGTATGTGTTGCCAGTGAACATCCTAATCCTCATTTATGAATAGTTATAATACGAGATTTTTATAGCGCTTTTCTAAAATCCTTCAAACGACGTGCTCCCATTTCTCTGCATTCTTCCTTTACAATATCAGTCCAAATTACGACAACTAAAGCTGAAAGTTCTTCGTCCACTTAGAATATAATAAACTTAAATCCTAACCTAGTGTCATTTTAACGTTTTCTCTGGACCCAGTCAGAGGCGCCTGCTGCTGACAGGCACCCCGCTGCAGAACAGCCTGATGGAGCTGTGGTCCCTGATGCACTTCCTCATGCCCCACGTCTTCCAGTCCCACCGAGAGTTCAAGGAGTGGTTCTCCAACCCCCTCACCGGTATGATCGAGGGTAGCCAGGAATACAACGAGGGCCTGGTAAAGAGGTTACATAAGGTAAGAACTCAGGCTGCGATAGATGGAGGAATGCGCAGTTGGGCAAGGGGGTGTGGATTGGTCAGAGTATGTAGGGGGGTCCAAATGAACTGTTAAATACCATGAACTGTTTTACATGTTTGTGCACGTTGAGATGTTGTAAACGACATTCTGTTCCCTAACCCGACATATCACCACTTTCTGTTTTTCCTTCTAGGTGCTCAGACCGTTTCTGTTGAGGAGAATCAAGGTGGATGTGGAGAAGCAGATGCCTAAGAAATATGAGCATGTGGTGCGCTGCCGTTTGTCCAAGAGGCAGCGCTTCCTCTACGATGACTTCATGGCACAGGCCTCGTAAGTATATATAGACAAGGTGGTTTACTGGAAGCAAATGATGCATTGCAGGAGGGCTCATTGGTTTGAAATTCTGCCAGTAATATGCTTTTTACCTGTATATTCCTCATTGCCAGAATGTTATTACATCACTATGATGTTGTCAGCTTCTACTGTAGGTTTGCTTAGATCATCTACTAGTTAATATTGTAAAGGAAACCCCTCTTCACCCTTTTTATTTCTCTCAGGACCCGGGAAACGCTGGCTAGTGGTCACTTCATGTCTGTGATCAACATCTTGATGCAGCTCCGTAAAGTGTGTAACCACCCCAACCTGTTTGACCCTCGGCCCATTCACTCCCCCTTCATCACCAAGCCTATCGTCTTCCACACTGCCTCCCTGGTACAGCGAGCCCTGGACGTCTCCCCATTCAAGGTTACTGCTCCTACTGCCCCCTGGGGATGGGGTGTGTCACTAGAGCTGTGCAGTCTAATTTAAATGCATTTGTACTTATCTAAACGTCCATAACCTTACCCCTCCTCCGTCCCCAGCGCTGCGACCTGTCCATGTTTGACTTGGTGGGTCTGGAGGCCAACGTGTCCAGGTACCAGGCCGACGTGTTTCTGCCTTCCAGGAAGGTCACCCGTCAGCTGATCCAGGAGGTCATGGAGTCTCCCGACACCCCTCCCCGTCCCAAACCCGTCCGCATGAAGGTCAACAGGATGTTCCAGCCCTTACCTAAGGCTGATGGTCGCACGGTGCTGGTGGTGAACAAACCCCGACCCACCTGCCCTGTCACCCCTGCTGCTCAGGCCTCAAGGACCCCTCTCATCCAGGATGTGACCCCAACCCCTACACCGCCAGTCCAACAAAGTTAGTACTAAATAGCTTGGATTTACAAGTACAGTGCATTCGGAAAGTATTCAGACCCCTTGACTTTTTCCAAATGTTACGTTACAGCCTTTTTCCTAAAAGGGATTAAATCATTTTTTTCATCAATCTACACACAGTACCCCAAAACGACAAAACAAAAACAGTTTTGAAATGTTTGCTCATTTCTAAAGAATTAAACACTGAAATATCACCGTTACATACATTACCAGTCAAAAGTTTGGACACACCTACTCATTCAAGGGTTTTTCTTTATTTTCACTATTTTCTACATCATGTAGTAACCAAAAAGTGTTAAGAATATCAAATATATTTTGATTTGTTTCAAAGTATTCTTCACCCTTTGCCTTGAGTGCTTTGCACACTCTTGGCATTTTCTCTTAATGAGGTAGTCACCTGGAATGCCATTCAATTTACAGGTGTGCCTTAAGTTAATTTGTGGGATTTCTTTCCTTAATGCATTCGAGCCAATCAGTTGTTGTGACAAGGTAGGGTTGGTATACAGAAGATAGCCCTGTTTGGTAAAAGACCAAGTCCATATTATGGCAAGAACAGCTCAGATAAGTAAAGTTCATCATTACTTCAAGACATGAAGGTCAGTCAATCCGGAACATTTCAAGAACATTGCACTTGAAGAAACTTTCAATCACAAAAACCATCAATCGCTATGATGAAACTGGCTCTCATGAGGACCGCCACAGGAAAGGAAGACCCAGAGTTACCTCTGCTGCAGAGGATAAGTTCATTAGAGTTACCAGCCTCAGAAAATGCAGCCCAAATAAATGCTTCACTTAGTTCAAGTAACAGACGCATCTCAACATCAACTGTTCAGAGGAGACTGTGAATCGGGCCTTCATGGTCGAATTGCTGCAAAGAAACCACTACTAAAGGACACCAATAAGAAGAGACTTGCTTGTGCCAAGAAACAAGAGCAATGGACATTAGACCGGTGGAAATCTGTCCTTTTGGTCTGATGAGTCCAAATTTGAGATTTTTGATTCCATCCGCCGTGTATTTAAGAGACGCAATGTTCTCCGCATGTTTCGTTCCCACCGTGAAGCATGGAGGAGGTGCTGTGATAGTGTGGCGGTGCTTTGCTGGTGACACTGTCTGTGATTTATTTAGAATTCAAGACACACTTAACCAGCATGTCTACCACAACATTCTGCAGCGATACGCCATCCCACCTGGTTTGTGCTTAGTTGGACTATCATTTGTTTTTCAGCAGAACAATGACCCAAAACACACCTCCAGGCTGTGTAAGGGCTATTTGACCAAGAAGGAGAGTGAGTGAGTGTGCTGCATCAGAAGACCTGGCCTCCACAATCACCTGACATCAACCAAATTGAGATGGTTTGGGATGAGTTGGACCGCAGAGTGAAGGAAAAGCAGCCAACAAGTGCTCAGCATATGTGAGAACTCCTTCAACACTGTTGGAAAAGCATTCCAGTTTAATCTGATTGAGAGAATGCCAAGAGTGTGCAAAGCTGTCATCAAGGCAAAGGGTGGCTACTTTGAAGAATCTCAAATATAAAATAAATGTTGATTTGTTCAACTTTTTTTTCCTTTTTTTTTGGTTACTACATAATTCCATATGTGTTTCATAGTTTGTCTTCACTATTATTCTACAACGTAGAAAATAGTAAAAATAAAAGAAACCCTTGAATGAGTAGATGTGTCCAGTCTTTTGACTAGTAGTGTTAGTATTCAGACCTTTTACTCAGTACTCTGTTAAAGCAACTTTGGTAGCGATTACAGCTTCGAGGTCTTGGGTATGACGCTACAAGCTTGGCACACCTGTATTTGGGGAGTTTCACCCATTTCTTCTCTGAAAAACATCCCCATAGCATGATGCTGCCACCACCATGCTTCACCATAGGGATGGTGCCAGGTTTCCTCCAGACGTGATGTTTGGCATTCAGGCCAACGAGTTCAATCTTGGTTTCATCAGACCAGACAACCTTGTTTCTCATGGTCTGAGAGTCCTTTAGGTGCCTTTTGGCAAACTCCAAGCGGGCTGTCATGTGCCTTTTACTGAGGAGTGGCTTCCGTCTGGCCACTCTACCATAAAGGCCTGATTGGTAGAGTGCTGCAGAGATGGTTGTCCTTCAGGAAGGTTCTCCCATCTCCACAGAGGAACTGGAGCTCTGTCAGTGACCATCGGGTTCGTGGTCACCTCCCTGACCAAGGCCCTTCTTCCCCCAATTGCTCAGTTTGGCCAGGTGGCCAGCTCTAGGAAGAGTCTTGGTGGTTCCTAACTTCTTCAATTTAAGAATGATGGAGGCCACCGTGTTCCTGGGGACCTTCAATGCTGCAGAAATGTTTTGGTTCCCTTCCCCAGATCTGTGCCTCGACACAATCCTGTCTCAGAGCTCTACGGACAATTCTTTCGACCTCATAGCTTGGTTTTTTTCTCTGACATGCACTGTCAACTGTGGGACCATATATAGACAGGTGTGTGTGTGTGCCTTTCCAAATCATGTCCAATCAATTTAATTTACCACAGGTGGACTCCAATCAAGTTATAGAAACATCTTAAGAATGATCAATGGAAACTTTAGCTCAGTTTCGGGCCTTATAGCAAAGGGTCTGTATACTTATGTAAATAAGGTATTTCTGTTTTTATTTTTAATACATTTCTAAAAATGTGTTTTTGCTCTGTCATTATGGGGTATTGTGTGTAGATTGAGGATTTTATTATTTATTTAATCAATTTTAGATTAAGTCTGTAACGTAAGAAAGTGGAAAAAGTCAAGGGGTCTGAACTTTATGAATGCACTGTAAATACTGCTTGAGTAGTTGCTAATTTTACATGGAAAAAATCAAACATATGATCCAAGTGTTTTTGTAATGGTCTGATCTTAGATGCACTATGCAGAAATCGCTCTGCCATTTCCTGGTTGCTAAAATTCAAATAGTTTGTCTAATTTCAGTTTGTGATAAAATCAAGCAAGCGTAGTGTAGAGAATCATGGGTGTTTTATGGATATCATAAGGTGAATGCACCAATTTGTAAGTCGCTCTGGATAAGAGCGTCTGCTAAATGACTTAAATGTAAAATGTAAATGTAATCATTGTACGATCTACACCGCTGTGAAATATATTTTCCATATCCAAACATATTGTATTTTCAGCTGTTTGAAGCTGGTGTACTAAACCGAAAGTAAATGACGCAAAAGCGAAACTTAACTTAATGGCGCACATAGAAACAGATCTCTAAAAAAAGAGAGATTCTTAGTGACAGATCTATAACTTATATTTCTATGTGCATTTTTGGGGGGCAAGCCCAAAAAGTAGCATGTTGCAGCTTTTAAGGAAAATTCTACTCAAACTATATTTGATTTTTTTCATAAGTCCACTGATACAGTCCCAGAATGTTTTGCATGTCAGCAGTTAAGGTTTCAAGATATAGGACTTACAAGAAGCATAGTGTCACCTGCCACTTGATGACGTTTCTTGCATCACATGATGCTTCTTAAAGTCCAATATCTTAACTTTACTGCCGACGTGCAAAACATTCTGGGACTGTATCAACAGTGGACTAATAATAAAAAAATATACAGTTTGAGTTTTCCTTTAACCTTGAATTCCGTTAAACATTTCTTGTGGGAACTTCTACTCAGCCAGACAAACTATTCTACTCTACACAAACAGACATAATGTAATACTGTCTTCCCTTGTTTCCATGAACCCTCAGCAGTGTGTTCAGTTGCACCCACAGCCCCTCCTCGCCCGCCCTTGCACCCCAGTGGCCCCTCTGTCATGAGGTCCGGCTCCCCAATGCCAGTCCTGGCCGTACGCCCGCCCACCACCTCCTGCAACCCCGCCACCCATCTCACCCATCCTCCCAGCAACGTTTTGACCCAACGGGTTTTGCTCAGCCCAGACATGCAGGCCCGGCTTCCCTGTGAGTACCTGCCATTCTCTCAAACACTCTCTCTGTCGGGCAACGAATGTGCATGAACAGTTCATAAGAACAAACTGAAAATGTATTAGAATGTAAATTCATGACTTTTTTTTTTTGTTTATCTCTACTGGTGAAATGAAACTCATCTACATTTTAATATCTAACATTTTTCTCTCTATCTCAGCTGGGGAGGTAGTGAGTATCGCCCAACTGGCCTCATTGGCCGGGCGTCCTGTGTCATCGTGCCAGGGCAGTAAGCCTGTCACCTTCCAGCTGCAGGGCAACAAGCTCACCCTGTCTGGAACCCAGCTCCACCAGGTTCCCATGGCACCTCCACGCCCAGTACAAGGTCAGGTCAGATCCCAGCACTAACTAGACTACATGGAGATTCAGTGAGTGTAAAAAAAACATTATGAACACCTGCTCGTTCCATGACAGACTGACGAAGGTGAAAGCTAGGATCCCTTATTGATGTCACTTGTTAAATCCACTTCAATTACTGGAGATGAAGGGGAGGAGACAGTTTAAAGAATGACATTTTCAGCTTTGAGACAATTGAGACATGGATTGTGTGTGTGTGCCATTCAGAGGGTGAATGGTCAAGACAAAAGATTTAAGTGCCTTTGAACAGGGTATGGTAGAAGATGCCAGGCGCACCGGTTTGTCAAGAACTTCAACGCTGCTGGGTTTTTCATGCTCAACAGTTTCCCGTGTGTATCAAGAATGGTCCACCACCCAAAGGACATCCAGCCAACTTGACACAACTGTGGGAAGCGTTGGAGTCAACATATACTAGCATCCCTGTGGAATGCTTTCGACACCTTGTAGAGTCCATGCCCTGATGAATTGAGGCTGTTCCGAGGGCAAAAGGGGTGCAGCTTAACAGTAGGAAGGTGTTCTTAATGTTTTGTACACTCAGTGTATATTACCAGATTGGCTTATGTCATAAAACTCTAGAACGTGCTGATATAGACAGCCATCTTGATGTTCTATTTAAGTCAGGGGTACAGTATCTATCCTATCCTGCACTTTCAGGAGTGTCTAAATGGCGTGGTTCTTACTGTGGGCTCCGCAGGTAACGTCATGCATCTGGTGACCAGCGGAGGGCAGCACCACCTCATCAGCCAGCCAGCCCAAGTAGCAGTTTTCAGTTCAGCCAATACCCACGCTGTCCCCACCTCTCCTGTACCCTCGGGAATCCAGCTGCCTTGCAATTCTTCTCAAGGTACAGCGGCATCCCCTTTTTAAGACTATGGTCACTGATCTGTTCTTCGTTAGCGGTCTTTTGCCCTGGTTCAGTGACGGTTGTGCTCTTACCTGCCTTTACTTTCCAGTGCCCTCCTCCGTGGTGACCAGCTCTGGGATTGTGAAGATTGTGGTACGCCAGTCAAGCAAGGAAGGAGGGGGTGTACCCACCCTGGCAGTGCCCCCTTCTCCTCGCGTAGCCCCCCAGGCATCAACCTCCATGCACCATCATGCCAATACTGCCGTGAGAACTCCTGCCCCCCAGCAAACCGCCCATCGCCACCCCGGACCCACCACTGCTCAATACACCCTGGCCCCCCCTAGAACCCCTACCTCAGTCACAATTAGAACCTGTACTCCAGCCCCCCCTCGAATCCCTGCCCCAGCCCCTCCTCGAACCCCTGCCCCCCCCCGTAATCCTACCTCAGCCCCCAGTCAGTCCCAGCCCCCTCGCCCGGTGCTGAAGGTAGTAACGGGACCAGCAGAAACCAGCACAGAACAGAAAGGTGAAGAGATGAATGCAAATATTTTTTTATGATTCTGTATTTACAATCCCTGTATTGAACAAGTAATTCTCCTCTCTAGCGCGTGTGAATTCTACATTGACACGTGAGGAGAGCAGCGACACCAAATCAGCCGTTCCTAAATCAGGGTCACATGTTGGTGGATTTGTCCCCCCTCGACCTCGGGCACAACCTCGCCCACCTCCTCGCTCCCCCTTCTACATGGTACTAGCTACATCTGCTTTCATTTACAAATATCTTTTCTTTTGTTTGTGACTTTTCAATCACCATGTGTGAAATTATGAGGTTGCTTATATACCACAGTAGTACTTTGTTTTAGTTCTGTCAGGTATCAGCCCACAGCAACATTCTTAAATTGACTCCTGTCATGTTCCTTTAACTGTTGTTGTCCTATCAACTGACAAACTGTCCCTTTCCCCCTGTCAGGCATGGCTGGCAGACAGCCGCAAGAAGCAGCGAGACAGCCGCCTGACCCAGATCATCCGGATCAACGACCTGCACTGCAGCGCCAAGCCCGTATTTGGCCATGAGGTGCTGGACTTCCTCACCTTCCTCCCGGGCTCCTGCCCTGCTCCGGCCCCCAGGGCCCTGGGTCAGTGGGGTCGCTCGGGCCACGCCGCCTGCCTGTTCGCCCAGTCCCACAGCACTACGGACTACTGGGACCAGAGCCGCGCCCTGAGGGAGGGCATCCACACCACCGAGGACAGGCTGCAGCTGCTCAAAGATGTGATCGAACGGTAACACGCTGACTGTTGCTGTCCACTGTCTGGAACCACGACTGTCCACATTTTTTGTTTTATCCCTGCACTAACACACCTGATTCAACGAATCACCAAGCCCTTCATTAGTTGAATCAGTTGTCAGTTTTCAAGCACTTTCTGTTTATCTTTCTTGTGATGCCCCAGGGATTGATAAAGGGTAAATATGACCATTTCTAATCGGACCCTATTTCCTAACCTTCAGGTTTACGTTTGTGATCCCGCCGGTGGAGGCTCCGGCCATCACCATGCGAAGCTGCCACCCCCCTCCGTCTCTGAGCCACCAGCAGGCCGTGTTCACCTCGCTGCTCTCCTCCCAGGTGGCCCCGCTCGCACGCAGTCTGCACCGCATCCAGTGCAACATGAGGACCCACTTCCCTGACCTGAGGCTCATCCAGTACGACTGCGGTGAGTCCCCACTCAGACAACACAACCGCGTGTTCCTTAGGAAACTTGTCTTGTTTTACCTCGGCATTGGCTGAGGAATTTGAACTCTGACACCTAAATCAGTTTGGCTATGTGTTTGCACAGGCCATGACATGAAAATACACTTAAGTGGAAGTGCTGCTACTTCAGCGACGGTACGGGACACAGTCTGTCTCTAGGGTCACTGGGTCAGGGTCAAGTTCAGTTCTCCAGAGCAGCGTGTCCTTCAGTTGAAGACGAAGGTATTTTTAAAATGAGGAGGAAAGGTATGAGCCTTTGAATGATAACACTTTGGTGTGTGTGTGTGTGTAGGTAAGCTGCAGACGCTCCACACCCTGCTGCGTCGGCTGAAGGAGGGCCAACATCGCGTTCTCATCTTCACCCAGATGACCCGCATGCTGGACGTGCTGGAGCAGTTCCTCAACTACCACGGACACATCTACCTCCGGCTGGACGGCAGCACCCGCGTCGAGCAGAGACAAGTGAGGGGCGCCGTGACTAGACCTGAGCTTTATGGGATACTGTTGTTGTGTTGGACTTCAGCAACTCAGTTGGGGTTCAATTCCATTTCAATTATTTTGGACATTTGCGATTTGATTGGCTGAGTTGAATGGAATTTAGCCGGAGGTCAATATTGTTCTGAAACTGATAAAGGATGCTGACTGTTGTCCTCCTCTCCCTCAGTCCCTGATGGATCGCTTCAACGCGGACCGCCGCATCTTCTGCTTCATCCTGTCCACGCGCAGCGGCGGCGTGGGGGTGAACCTGACAGGCGCCGACACGGTGGTGTTCTACGACAGTGACTGGAACCCCACCATGGACGCCCAGGCCCAGGACCGCTGCCACCGCATCGGACAGACCCGCGACGTCCACATCTACAGGTACACTGTGAAACCCTCCCCTGCCTCTTAGACTGTTGAACCAAGCTGACACTTAACTCCCTCAAATCGTCTCAGCACTACGGTCATTTTTTAGTTTCCTTTAGATTTGACACAGGCAGGATCTGAATGTCTCCGGAAGTAGCATAAACAGTGTGCATACTTCTACTCTGAAGATATGAATGTGGTAGGCATAGAGCCTGTGATTACTACTCTGCCGCTATGTTAGCTAGTCTGTTGAGCATCTGGTGTGACTATTCTCCACCCCACCCCAGGCTGATCAGTGAGCGCACGGTGGAGGAGAACATCCTAAAGAAGGCCAACCAGAAAAGAATGCTGGGAGACATGGCCATAGAAGGAGGCAACTTCACCACCGCTTTCTTCAAACAGGTACGTCTCCACCGATATAACACTCTGTGACGTCGTCCATTCACTCTGAATCGAGGGCAATTCAAAACGAACTACGCTCCCCTCTCTTCTCTCAGCAAACCATCAGGGACCTGTTTGACGTGAATGAGGGGGAGAAGAAGGAGGTGACCCCAGAGCCGTCTGTGCCCCAACCAGAAGAGGAAGAGACGGGCAACAAACAGAACACCACCATCCTGGAGCAGGTCAGTCGCACCCAAAACACTGGTAATAACAGTATGTTGTTGAGTTTTACCGGTGTGTTCAGAGCAGGTGTCTCTCAGACCATAGACACCTGTTTATACCACACCATACAACAGCAGGAGTCTAGAAGACACCCAGAAACCAGCAGCTGAGTGTTTGGACCAGCACTGACTCCATACAAACAAGCTTTATTTTATGAAAGTAACATGGTTATTAGAGGTCAAATGATTGTTTTAGGTATTTTACAAGTCAGCAAGACACATCAATCTCTACTCCGGGTGGCACTGTTCCCAAAAACGAATTCTCTCTCTACCACAGGCCCTTTGTCGTGCCGAGGACGAGGAGGACATAGTGGCTGCCTCCCAAGCCAAAGCAGAGCAGGTAGCTGAACTGGCAGAGTTCAACGAGGCCATCCCATTGGACGAGGCTGGCGAAGGGAGGGACCCGGAAGAGGAGGAGCTCTCCAAGGCAGAGCAGGAGATAGCGGCTCTTGTGGAGCAGGTGATTGTTGTTCAATATCCCTGTTTTTTGGCTATTCCATCTGTGTTGTTTGACTATTTTGAGCTTTTTTGCAAACCCTGACAACCTATCTTTTTTCCCCCTCATATCTCAGCTCACTCCTATAGAGCGCTATGCTATGAATTTCCTGGAGGCTTCACTGGAGGACGTGTGCAAGGAGGAGTTAAAGCAAGCAGAGGTAAGATTGATATTTCTCAGTGCATTTAAGAGAGCTTGCCATGTGTCCATGTTTAATTGGTTCACCCTATTAGAGACCTGGGTTCTAATAAAAAGCCCATCTCTCTGCTCTGTGTTTACAGGAGCAGGTGGAGGCTGCCAGGAAGGGGCTGGACCAGGCCAAGGAGGAGGGCCTGAAGCTGCATGCAGGCTCCTCGGACAACGACGACGAGGACTTCTCATCACAGCCAGCGGAGGAGCCCTCGCCGCCCGGGTCGGGCCGTCGCCCACGCAAACACAAAGAGAAAGGCGCCCCCTCCACCAGAATCAGCGGTAGGCTCCGAGGAGCCACGGCCTCCCCACCGCCCACTTCCCCAGAGCCAGAGTCCGATTCCCCCACCCCCAGAGAAGTGCCTGAAAGGCTCCGCTCAGCTCTGAGAGGACGAGGGGGGATCAAAGACACTACCACCACACCGGCCCGCACAGAGCACCCCAGGGCCCACACCTCCTCATCAAAGGAATCTGCCAAACCTGCATCCACAACCCCGGCCTCTCCTTCTAGAGACTCCAGCCTCAAATCCGGGTCGGCAGCGCAACCTCTCGGATCTCAGTCCGAATCCAGCTCAGTGCCTTCCACTGCCACCAGTCCTCTAGCTATGAAACCACTGACACTACCAGGGGAGTCACACACCAGGTCACCCAGCGGGGAGAGGGCAGTGTGTATCACCTCAGAGTCCACGTGTCCGGTGGACCACCAGTCATACTCTGCCCAGGCCAGGGACTACGACATTAGGGACCAGGAGTCCCTGTCTCCCAACTCTGTGTGCCCTCTCTCCCGATCGCCCCGCAAGCGCCAGTCGGCTGACGGGGAGGTCCTGCTAGGCCTTCCGGAACATTCCCCGTCGGCCAAGGTCCTGCGGAAGCTCCCTGGTCGCCTGGTGACGGTGGTGGAGGACAAGGAGCCCAGGAAGAGGAGGAGGAGAGGCAGCGGGACAGGAGGAGGCTCATCAGAGGAGACGGAGAACGCTGAGTCAGGCCGAGGCTCAGACGAGCCAAGCCGAGACTCCCAAACCCCTGACAAAACCAGCCAGATACCCGAAGAGAAAGGAACTGCTTCAAAATACTCAACGACCACCAAACTCACAGAGGACCAAGAATCCCCCTCAACACACACCTATCCTGCCAGAAGCTACCTCCCTTACTCCCCGCCCCACCAATCCCCTGACATGCCGGTGCTGAGGAACCTGCCGGTGCGGCAGCGGCTGGAGAGCGAGTCTCGAGTGGCGGCGCAGTTAGGAGAGCTGGGCCGAGGGAGGGGAGGGAACTACCACAGGAAAATGGACAATCAGCCAGGAAAAGACGGAAACTTGTCCTCAGTCGCTAATGTTGCGAACTCGACCCCACCAGTGAAACGAAAGAGGGGCCGACCCCCCAAAACTCCCCTCGGGTTGGCGGTATCCCAGCCAGAGTATGTATCTCCTCCCCAGCCCACCTCAGCAAGTGAGGGGAGCCCCGCTCTCTCCCCTAAACGCAAGCGGGGTCGTCCCCGCAAGGACTCGACAACTGTAAAGAATGCCGTGGGTGCAGGACATAACTCAACCGCCAGCACCACCAGCCGACCTGGTTCCCTGTCTGACGCTGTTGACACAGAGCCACTACTCCCGTCTGCCCCCACTGAGCCTCAAACTGTGGCCTCCTCTGCTATCTGCACCAGCCAAGACTCTCTGTCTACCAAAGCTGAGGACTCTACCGCAACATTAAAACCAAACACTAAGACTGAGGACCTTACCACAACCCCAACTGCAATCCTAGCACTAAGCCCAGCTCAAGTTCTTACCGCTATTCCTGCGCCAAGCCGAACTCGAGTTCCCATCTCAATTCCAATCTCTGTCTCCACCTCAAGCTCAACCGATGTCCCTGCCTCAAGCTCAACAACCATCTCCACCTCGGTTCCAATTTTAGTCCCTGCCACAAGCTCACCCACAGTCCCCGCCTTAAACTCAACCTCTGTTCCTGCTTCAAGCTCATCCACAGTTTCCACCCCAAGCTTACCCACAGTATCCACATCGAGGCCGCCCTTTAGCCCTTCCTCAAGGTCAACCTCTGGTCTCATTCGAATTCCAACTGCAGTCCTCACCTCAACACTTGCCCAGTTCCTCACCTCAAGACCTAGAGTCTCCACTTCTCCACCAATCTCCACAACTACCACACAAATCGTCACCCCTACCCCCAACAAGATCTCCACTCCTCCCCTTGCCCAAATCGCTATCCCTACTCCAGCTCAAATCTCCAAAATGGCCACATCAGCCTCTACTCCAAACGTCACCCCCACTCCAGCCCCTACACCAACACTCACAAATGTCAAACCAACCCCTACTCCGGGCCCTACCACAATTGTTGCAACCCATGTACCAACACTTAGAAAACTCACCTCAATCGCAAATCTGACCACCATTTCCACACCAGCCCCAAGTATAATAGTCACCACCGTCACATCAGCCCGAACCACAGCCATCACAGCAGTTACTGCAACAACCTCCATACCAACTTCTACCAAAATCACCATCACAACCCCCACACCAGCCCCTACAACAACCACCACACTAACCTCTACACCAGCCCCTACCACAACTGTCACCACCGTTACACCAGCCCCTACCACAACTGTCACCACCGTTACACCAGCCCCTACCACAGCTGTCACCACCGTTAAACCAGCCCCTACCACAACTGTCACCACCGTTACACCAGCCCCTACCACAACTGTCACCAGCGCTACACCGCCCCCACCCAGAACTGCCACCACTGCTACTGCATCCGCTGCCACAAGCATCACATCAACTCCTACCCCAACCCCCACTGAAGCCCCCATGCCAACCCCCGCCCCTTCCCAAGTATACAACTCTACTACCAACAAAATCCTCACCCAGATATCCACCCCAGCCCCCACTCCAAGTTCAACATTAGTCTTGCCCCTGGCCCAAATTCCTATTACATCTACCCTCTCCAGCAACTCTACTGCTGTGGCTGCCACAGAGAACCAGACTGTGGAGACTGCCCAGAATCCAGATTCAGAGAACATAAAAGACATGGAGGTGGAGACCCAGGCGGCTAAAGAGGACAAAAAGACGGAGGGTGGAGAAGAGGAGATTAGTGACTCTCAACCGAAAAAGAGGAAAGTGGAGAATTCTCCTGAAGCCAAAGACACTGTCCTTTCCACTCCCTCACTCGCTGACCCAGAGACTCCAGTGGCTCCTCGGCCAGAGGAAACAGATAAGCAGAAGATAGAGGAGAGTGCCAGAGATGACAAAGCCGCCAGCAAGAAGAGGCCTCTTAGTCGCCAGAGCAGTCAGGAGTCTGTGCGCTCCTCTTCTCCCTCCTCTGTGTGCTCTACATCCAATCCCACCCGGTCATCCCAACACAAGAAGAGTGCAGAGAAGAGAGCACCTGCCAAGAGGAGGCGAGGAGAGGTTCTGTTTGACCCAGAGAAGGGAGAGGGGAAGACTGAGAAAGAGTCCACCAACGCCACTCGGAGGAGGCAGTCCAGGTCCTCTTCTTCAGACTCGGACCCCTGTGAAACCAGGAAAGAGCGCCTCCTCACCCGCTCGTCCCAGATCTGGCAGGAGAAAGAGGGGGAAGGAGAGGGCAACAGGCGGAGAAGAAGACCCGCCAGGAGCTCTGAACGGGAGGGCAGGACTGTGTCCAACAACACCGGTACTGGGGAGTCTGGCAGCGAGACATCCTCTGTGAGGGTCACCCGGAAATCCTCTGGTCCTCTGCCCAACCCAGAGAGTAAACCCCAGTCTAACAGCGTGCCCTCTACCCCTCCCCAGCCAGAGGTCCTGGGAAAGAGGTGCTCAGCCCTGAACGCTGCAGCCAAACTCCTTGCCATGCGAGGCAGGGTCGACACCCCTGGCAGCAGGAAAGACCCTGCGGCTAAGGCTGCTGGGCAGAATGCCATTTCTCCTGCTTCCTCTGACAAGAACCACAAGTCCAAATCTAAAAGTGCACCAGCCACTCCGCAAACAAACTGCAACAACAAAGCAGGAATCAGCCAGATGACCCCCACCAAGTCTAGCCGCACCGCCGCCCGCTCCACCCGCCAGTGCCCTGGCGCCCTCGTCCCACCCCTGGAGACAGACAACAAGAGGGGGAGCAAAAAGGAGGAGAGTGAAAAAGAAAAAAAGAAGCCCTCGGAGGAGAAGGAAGAGGAGGGGTGCGAGAGGGAGACTCACTCGTCCAGGGGCCACAGCGCCTGCAGCAGCGTGAGTAGCGATGGTGGAGGGAGTAGTCGGACCAGCAGCAACAGCAGCCAGCGCACCCACAGCCTCAGCTCCCAGAGCACCGGGCCCAGGCTCAACAGCTCGCGAGCACCCTCCTCCGGCAGCGAACGTGAACGCAGCACCGAGAGGGGCAGGAGGCGTAGCCACAGGAAGGAAGGAGAAGGCCGGGGGAGGGAGACCCGGAAGGAAAGAAAGGAGAGGCACGCCCAGAAGCGGGAGAGGCTCTCACAGGAAGGGAACGCTGGCTCGGGAGAGGGCACCCCGGACAGGGTGCTGCGCAGCGTGGCGGCTATGGCAGCAGCTCAGGCCCGCACACCTGCCGCCAACACCCGCTCCTCCCGCTCTTCCTCTGCCCAACACAACAAGACATGATGGAATAACAAGATATTTTTTTTAAACTGGGAGAGGGAGTGAGGGATTCTGACTGGAAAACGGAGGGGAAATGGCCTCTAAAGTTGCTGCTTTGTCTACACTGACGGAGGCCAGAGCAGAACTACGTGTTGTGCAGGTCAGTGACCTCCCTCCCTCTTGGGCCCTCTCCCCCACCCCACATTAGAGCTGGTCTCCTCTCCAGTTCAGCCATCATCAACTGGGGAAAGGCTTAGAGATGCCAGACTGTCTGCGGAGAGAAAGGTGCCACCATGGTAGAGCCCTTCCAGAAGTGAGGTGTTGTAGTCCTGAAGGTGTCACTTCATACGGACAGTGGCTTGACTGCACACCGGGGACTTTGGGACGAGATGGGTGCGAGTGAGTTATTTGTTAGTTCACACTATTGTACTGTAAAACATTTAAAAAGACTGGAATACTAAGATGTATGTGTTCGAGAGAGGATTAGATTGCACCCGATATGCAGATTTTATCCTCTGCCAGGGTTATCGATGGGAATCATTCATGCGACATTCAAAATAATATTTTGAGTGACGATTGTATCGTACGTTTGAAGGTTTTAGACTTTTTGGGTTCTGGACATTTTGTCAGCTGTTCTGACCTCTGTTGATAAGTTATGGATATTTTATAGTTTCTTCCAGGAAGAGAGCAGATCTGTAAATGTGATCTTTGCTGCAATATGCTGGAGTTACTCTTTGCTTGGGTCTCTGTATCTTGTCATTTTCTGTCCATCTGACTTTTTAAATCCAGCCTGCAATTTTCCTTTGCACATCTGACATGATGTCCTCAGCATTTGAGTGCATTGTGGTGTAGTATTTTACATAAATTTCAATCAAATTACTACTACGTTCCTGGTACCTCACACAATGTAACTCCAAAGCTCCAAATATGGCTGTCTCTCTCAAGCTTGTTATGCATCTCGAAGATGCAAATTATTTTACTCACTGGCAATGCAGAAACGGGAGCAGAACCTTGATTTAACTCCTCACCTTTCCAAAGTCGGACATTATGGTTAACATTTCATGAAGTTTATACTAAAAGGGTATTGAATCAGTGTGAATAAAAAAACAGTGCCTATTAGGCCGAGTGGGTGGACGGAGATCCCAGTTTGCGTTGTAAAGTACTTGACGTTGAGGTGTGGAACTTACCGAGTTGTCATTTGTCACAAAAAAAGGATATGCTTTCTGTAAATCACGAGGAAAGCACCTTATGCATCAGTGCGAGCAAATTTTTTTAAATCTGAATTTCTACTATCATTACATTGCTCCTCTTTCATGTAAGGACTTAAAATAGTGCAGATGGCTCTGTGACTTGCATTTGTCAAAGCAGTTTTTGGGCAGGGTGATGTTTGAGTGAATGGGTGGAATATGGTGATGGTCTTACCTTGATTTGTCCATTTAATTTGTTACATTCCTTTGTTCCCTTGTAATTCCACATTGTTTTACTTGAAAGACAAAATGACAGTTGAATAAAAAGACCAAAAATGTATTGGGTGTTTGTTTGTGTAACCTACCTCTATAAGAGCATCTGCAAAATAAAGTGTTAATGTTTGTGCATGACACTTGTATTATACACATCTTCTCAGTAGGTGCCATGCAGTATTCGTTTTGCTGCTTGGCATGTGTAAAATGTAGCCATATCTTATGGCTTTTGGATTTTACAATGCAAGATGTCCCTCTTGCGATTGCCAGGTAATTCTGGGGACCGTACCGTTTCTCTCAGAACATAGGCACACACGTTTCACAAACTTGAATCTGGGCAACAGTTAAACCCATACAAGCACAACAGGCAATTTTATTTGAACTGCATTAAAATGAGCTGAAAGTTTTATACAAAATTAAACAGCCACATGTAAAGTGTTGGTCCCATATTTCACAAGCTGAAATTAAAGACACCAGCAAATGTTCCATATGCACGAAAAGCTTAGTTCTCTGAAATGTTGTGCACAAGTGTTTACATCCCTGTTAGTATTTCTTCTTTGCCAAGATAATTCATCCACCTGAAAGTTGTGGCATATAACGAAAAAGCACGATCATTACACAGGTGCACCTTGTGCTGGGGTTATGGTATTCCCAGTTGTGAAATCCATTCATTAGGGCCTAATGAATTTATTTAAATTCACTGATTTCTTTATGTAAAATCTTTGAAAGTGTTGCTTTTATATATAGATAAGTGCTCATTCTGTAAATGTAGGCCTGTTTTTCAAATACATAATTACAGTTGGTCACCATGGGCGTCAAAACAAGACATGAACAAGCACCTACGATTTCTCACATGGCAGCTTCTTGTCATTGTTGCTAGCTCTCTGGCCATCCAGATTGACTTCTGAACCGTTTTTGTGATGTCAGCTAATATCTATAGGGAAAAGCTGGTCAGCACAGATCAATAAGGCTAGGGTAAAATACAGATATTTAAAAAAATGGTTAATGCGTTCTTGAAGCGGAAGCATTGAATAATTACAGCAGTTTCCATCCCTTCACAAAATAAGAGTGCACTACATTGTTCTTAGAGCTGTCCGTCAGCACATACTGACGGACAGTATGAGGCACCATAACTATAAGGCACCATTACTATAAGGATTCCGATTGTTGCTGTGGCAAGACTTAAAATAGCAGCTTCCACAACAATATTCAAACTATAAATAAATACTGATGTAAATAGGATAACATTGCAGTGATCAGACAATATTGTCTTAATGGGAGATCAATTTCAGGGGCAACATGGAAGCCAGTTCAGACATCTTGAAAGATTTATAAAACCGCATGTCTTAATTACTCAACAAATAAGAAAATTGGCGATATACAATTATATCTGCATTTAAAAACAAGCCCTAAAAAGATTATTTCGCGTTGTACTTCGTAAAATAACCACCTTTAGCTATGGGTTTTCCTGAGTAAATCTGATCAGTGCCAGTTCCAATACTGCATTCTTCCGTGCTTGTGGATACATAGGGCTCCAGCACGTTGAGTTGTCCACACATTTCTTCAATGGCACCCTAAATGGAAAAGGGCGCCACAGAGGGGGCCAAAAAGCCTTCAGCAAGGCCTTTCGCTGAGAGTGGGGCAGTTAACATGAGAGACTATGATTGATTGTGTCTGTCTATATGAGAGTGGTGTTAGTCAAAAGTTCAGTAGGACAGGACATGTCTTTTTTGTCCCAGGGCAGGAGAGTGGGTTAGGCGAAGACACTGTAAAAGGAATGAAAAAGTAGATATTGATTACTAATCAACCAATACTTCCAAGTTTTGTATTTGCACACGTTGATATATTAATATGAAATGTCAATTTTTGCAAACCTCGTGTGCACATCAAGAGTGAACTCATGTCTGGATCTCAGGAGAAGGAGATGGCCAATGAGATGGCTAAAATGAGGAGGAGAATGGCACAGCATAACGCAATCCATATCTTCTTCTGTAGAGGGAGAGAGAGGGGTAGTATCAACGCTCATTAGCTAACTTGTCCAATAATTAGCAGTACAGCCTTAAATTATTTCCTACCTTGCGTGCTTTGTTTTGGTAGGTGGCAGCTTCCTTGGTCTCTACCACTGCCTTCTGCACATAATCAGTTGAGTTGAGGACGTTGGCTTCAATGCGGTTGACCATCTCCCCCTGCACAACAGTTAGCCAATTCAGCAAACACCTCACTAAGGTTTCCACCAACCAACTTTCTCAAAGCCCATTTCATGAAATGTGATTTTCACGGGGAGTGAACAAGTGCACACTTGGGTGGGAAAGGTATTATGGCTCCAGTCTGTCCTCCTGGGGGTGACAGTCTTACCTGGGCCTCCACCTCCATGGCCAGGTACTGGAACATGTCATGCAGATCCCTGATGCTCCTTTCCAGTTTGAGGATCTCGTCATGCCGGGACTCAATCTCATTCAGCGCCTGCTTAGTGGCTTTAGCGTCGATCAGGATCTACAGGAGGAAGAGTGTAAATGTTACAATCAGGCTGTTTCGAGCCTGACCCCCCAAAAAAGTCACACGGGTGATGTCTGAGAAATGATAACACATGTCTATCTGCTCATAAAACACATCCAGCAAAAGAGAACTACAGTTGAACTGAAACAGCTAAAGTAGTCAATCTTCTAAAAGCAAGTAAGGGTTCCATTTACGTGGGGCTCGCTTTCACAGCTATGGCGACTATACAGGTTACAGATGTCTAAGGATGTCCTGTACAGCACAGGCATCTCAATGAGTGCTTACCAAATTCAAACTTGTAGTCCAGTGCAAGCCATCAAGAGTGTCTTAAACAAAACAAATCTGTCATCATTTTACTCCCAAGAGAATGTAGAAACATTTGTTGTCGTCCCAGACATTACCGTTTACATAGAGTGCCTTCGGAAAGTATTCAGACCCTTTGACTTTTCCCACATTTTGTTACGTTACAGCCTTATTCTAAAATTGATTAAATTATTGCTTTTTCCTCATCAATACCCCATAAGGACCAAGCAAAAACAGGATTAGACATTTTTGCAAATGTATGAAATATCACATTTACAAGTATTCAGACCCTTTACTCAGTACTATGTTGGAGCACCTTTGGCAGCGATTACAGCCTCGAGTCTTCTTGGGTATGACGCTACAAGCTTGGCACACCTGTATTTGGAGAGTTTCTCCCATTCTTCTCTGCAGATCCTCTCAAGCTCTGCCAGGTTGGATGGGGAGCGTCGCTGCACAGCTATTTTCAGGTCTCTCCAGAGATGTTTGATCAGGTTCAAGTCCTGGCTCTGGCTTGGCTACTCAAGGACATTCAGAGACTTATCCCAAAGCCACTCCTGCATTGTCTACTGTGTGCTTAGGGTCGTTCTCCTGTTGGAAGGTAAACCTTCGCCCCAGTCTGAGGTCCTGAGGGCTCTGGAGCAGGTTTTCATCAAGGCTCTCTCTGTACTTTGCTCCGTTCATCTTTCCCTCGATCCTGACTAGTATCCCAGTCCCTGCCGCTGAAAAACATCCCCACAGCATGATGCTGCCACCACCATGGTTCACCGTAGGGATGGTGCCAGGTTTCCTCCACACGTGACACTTGGCATTCAGGCCAAAGAGTTCAATCTTGGTTTCATCAGACCAGATAATCTTGTTTCTCATGGTCTGAGAGTCCTTTAGGTGCCTTTTGGCAAGTTCCACACAGGCGGTCATGTGCCTTTTACTGAGGAGTGGCTTCCGTCTGGCCACTCTACTATAACAGGCCTGATTGGTGGATTGCTGCAGAGATGGTTGTCCTTCAGGAAGGTTCTCCCATCTCCACAGAGGAACTCTGGAGCTCTGTCAGAGTGAACATCGGGTTCTTGACCAAGGCCCTTCTCAGTTTGACCGGGTAGCCAGCTCTAGGAAGTCTTGGTGGTTCCAAACATTTTTCATTTAAGAATGATGGTGGCCACTGTGTTCTAGCGGACCTTCAATGCTGCAGAATTTTGTTGGTACCCTTCCCCAGATCTGTGCCTCGACACGATCCTGTCTCGGAGGTCTACGGACAATTCCTTCAACCTCATGGCTTGGTTTTTGCTCCGACATGCACGGTCAACTGTGGGGCCTTTCCAAATCATGTCCAATCAATTGAATTTACCACAAGTGGACTCCAATCAAGTTGTAAAAACATCAAGGATGATCAATGGAAACAGTGCACCTGAGATCAATTTCGAGTCTCATAGCAAAGGGTCTGAATACTTATGTAAATAAGGTATCTGTTTTGTAATTTTAATAAATGTTCAAACATTTCTAAAAACCTGTTTTCGCTTTGTCATTATAGTGTATAGATTTCTTTTTTAAATCCATTTTAGAATAAGGCTGTAACTTAACAAAATGTGGAAAAAGTCAAGGGGTCTGAATACTTCCAAATGCACTATGTTTTTTTGTTATTCAGCTAAACACAGAGCCTGATTGAGTAAGAGAGAAAAGTCATAGCATAGTACCCAACAAAGAGGAAGAAAACACGTGTGTGATTGCAAGTAGGTGGTTTCCAGACAAGTAATTAATTGTGGTTAGTTTCAGTCAGTCAGTGAATCTGTCAGTCAGTCATACTCACATTCTGTGTGAAAACATCAGTCTGTCCACTTTCAAGCATAACATCCAAATCTTCATCTGTTACATTGGTGCCAGCTAGAGGGATATAATAACCTTATCAGTTGCTGCTTTTGGGTATATTTAATTTTCATACGAAATCACCTTTGTGGATGAACTTCTGCATTGCAGTCTTGAATTCAGAAGACAAAAATCCATGGTGTTGAAATCACTTACGATTCCCCTTTCTTAACAGCCATACAGTGACAGTAATAGACGAATAGATGTAGACCCACTGATTCTGAGCTGCCTCTGTATCCTCTCCACGTTGCGATCTCTGTAGGAAGCCTGGATGGTGTTACAGTGGCCCATCAACTCCACAAACTCCCGAGACAAGACGCCATGCTGGAGAGAGAAAAAGGAGGTAGAGGGATGGGAAAAGTGTTAATTTAAATGGCAGCCTACAGTAAAACTATATAAATGAAAATATATTTATTTTTCGGAAATTAGAAGCCTCACTTGGGCTCTCTGCATCCTTAGGTTTATGGGGATGTATTTCCCATCATCTTCTCCTTTCTTGGGTTCAATGACTGTGAAAAAAAAACTAAACAATGGGTCTGATATTTCTGTATTCAGGTGTATCCGCTGGGGGCACCGAAACACGATCAATAATCAATAGCTGATCATGTTACTTCAGTTAAGAATACTCACTCTTCAGTTTCTTATGGATCTGCATTGCCATTGTTTTGATCTGTTCCCGAAGGGTTTGGAGTTCCCTTTTCATGCCTGAAGCAGAAAGAAACCTTACGACATCACCTTTAGTAACTGTCAACAGGCAGAGTAACTAATCCCTCAGAATAGGCAGCCTGAGGGGAATAATGGCACCTAATCGTATAATTAGTACAACTGCTTTCTCACCAAAAATGATAAAAACGGAGACATTTCTTAGTGGAATGTGATCCTTTTGACAAGACATGGAGGTGCAGTGATTAATTAGGCTACAGCTCACATTACATATTCTATGCATATCATAACTCCTAACAGTACCACCATAGCATATATTTACATACAGCATATTAGCACTAACGTCAATGTGTTAGTGTTGATCTACTGACCATCCTCTGGCAGTGCCACACCCAACACGGTCTTCTGTTTGTTCTCAAGGTCAGAAACCACCTTTTTAAGCGTCTCCAATCCCTCTCGAATCTCTTGGACCTGATATGAAGGGATAAACAGGCTGGTTAACGTAAGATGTGAATAAATCAGTGAATTTGGTTGTTTGGGGCACTTGAGAACGGGCCAGGAGACATATTCTGCATCATCCTATGTTTTTGCATAAGATGTAAATTGGGCATACAGAAAAGCTGCTCATTTTAACTTGCCAGATCACATTGGCACAGTAGTTTAATGTTGACACAACAAACTGTTCCTGTGCTTGGCATCCACAAGCCAAGAGAAAAGTACTGCAGAACAACACAACTTGAAACTGACAGCAAGTCATTATAAATGCAAACAGACGGCTTGACTGTTGTATTAGGTTGCATGATTTCACCTTCTTGAAAAAAGCATCATTCTCCTTCTCCTCCCTCACTGTAGAAGTCCCTGGTTTGATCATAAGTGCCCTGCCCTCTTCATCCTCGTCTGACGCCTCGGCAGTCTGGTGTGTGAGGAAGAGCAAGAGGGGGAAAGAATGGACACAATCCTCAACTTTTTGTAGGCACTAACTCCGCCATGGCTCGTTGGCCAAAGCCTATGGGGAAATGTGTTTTTTTTGTTGATAAACGCGGGAAAAAGGGTCTGTGGTAAACAGGTTTAGGAGATCTTATAGTTTGTTCTATGAGATAATCATCAGTTAACGTCACTTACTGTGCATTTTGAAGTATTTATGTAATCAAAACAAGCACATAAAGGCTTCATATTTCATAAAGGTCATGTTAACTGAATGATATCATAGAACAAAACGTATAAGATCTCCTAAACCTGTGTTAACCTCAGACCTTATTTTCGGCGTTCATCCCAAAGTCCCAATCTTTCCCATGAATTTCAAATCAAATTGTATTTGTCACATGCGCCGAATACAACAGGTGTAGTAGACCTTACAGTGAAATGCTTACTTACAAGCCCTTAACCAACAATGCGTTTAAGAAAAATACCTTTAAAAAAACAAGAAATAAAAAGTTCCCCCATAGGAATGTCTGAACGAACCATAGGTAATTTATTTCTGTTTTTTAGGACTACGAGCTGGCGAGCTCCATTGCCATGTAAATCCAACATGCAACCCATGAGTGCGGCATTGAACTTTTAATGCACTTCTAGCCACTGACCTATCCTTGGGGTGTAAACTATTTTAGCAATGCTAGCTAGCCAAGCCAGGTTAACAAGTACGTTAACTTTAGCAAAGTTCGCCGATTAAAAAGCAATGTAGCTAGCACTAATAACTAGTTACCAGATAAAGAATACCCCAAGAAATAGCTAACAAATCTGCATGAAACCTTCCCTTGCAAACTGACCAATTGCTAAATTAATTGGTATTGGTTAGCATAAGTTAGCTTGAAACTCACATTGCCCAGTTCCTTGGTTCGGTCCCGCATTTCTTCTCAGTCCAAATGCAATGTATTAGCTAACGAATATATTATTACGATATCCTATATCAAGGTGAAGAAAAATTGGTATAAATGCGCAATAAAACATACACAAAAATAACTTTCGTGCTTATGTCATTCAACAAGTAATCTAAACGGCTAGTTGGTCTTCCCTTTAGGATGTTAGAGAGAAAGACAGCCCATATTAGAACACATAGCTACGCCACCTACCGTACTGGAGCTTTTTTGTTTGTTTGGCTGTCAATTAAATACGTTGGTTCATTTTGCCCTCCGCTGTAAACATGGTCACATTTATAATTCGTTTGTGCTTCATTGTATTGTTTGTACCCCCACAACAAAAGTCCTTTACCTATTGTGAAATTGTTATTGACTTGATATGATCATAATGATCCTTCAAACTGAGAAATTACATTTTAGGTGACTAAAATGCAGCATTTCCCAAACTAGAGGTCACAACCCCATGTGGGGTTGCCTGATTTGAAAATGGGGTCGTGAGAGAAACTGCAAAAATAAAACTGCACTTGGTTCATAGAACCGCGGGTATGTCAGTAACCTTCGCTAACAGCTAAATGCGGTTGTAATAAACAGAGCAGTTTCTGTTTTCTTCCTACAAATGTGACTCTAACTTTCTGACCCCCTTCCTGAAAGATAAGACTCCCAGGAACACATAGGTGTCTTCTGTTTCCTTCTACAATGCCCACAAGCTCAGGATTCCTTAGAACAAAGTGGACAAGACCAAGCACTAAATCAGACTGGGGGGAAACAAACGTCATCATGATGTTCTTTTCTACACAGAAGATCATGCACAATTATTGCCTGATGATCTTCTGAACTTCACAATACCTTTCTGATGCATTCCAGTCACTTCAAACCATACTTCCTTCAGATTTTTTTACATGGTGGGGAAAAAAAATTGATATCAAAATGGGGTCTCTGGCCAAAAAAGTATTGGAACTCCTGCTATAACGTGTCTATAAGAAGAACATGCATCCCACTATCTATTTCAGATGCTTCAATCTTTCAAAATGGCTTCAGAATCTGGAATTCCAGACTTTACAGCAAGTGAAATATTCCTTGGTGTTAAACTGAATTCATTTGAATTTGGTCAATCTACAAGGAGGCCTCCAATATCCACAAAGGAAGAGGGTGGAAGGTATAGATACAATACACAATACACTGTGATCATCCAAATCAGATCAGATTCAATTAAAACCAAAATTAGAATTTCTAGGTTAAGAAAACACAACATCACTTATCAATTTAAACATACGTTCTCAGTGTAGTCATGTTTTGAAATATAATGCATGTACTAAGGAAATTCCCAGATATGGTAGTCTAATAATAACTGAATAGCACCCAAAGTAATTTCTTTGATGACAGCATATTCCCTTGGATATTTTGTATTGGGAACAGAATGTGTTGCTGTAAAAAACTATCACTGACTTTTGCAGCCAATTGCTAAGCACTAATTATGTAAATTAAATGAATAAAGAATCTGTGTGTGGTAGGATACTCTGCTTTCATAGCCACAAGATGATGCTGTTTGCCTTACTAAACCACAGAATCAAAGTTTTCCGCTGAGTAGGCCTGCCTAAACTAGTTATACTTTCAGAATGCTTTATTATACTATCAACAAACCAAATTGGTCAATGTAGGCCTAAAGGACATTCTAGGGACATGTGCCAGGGTATGTGTGTGACTGACCCTACAGGTATCAAACCAGGTTACTCAGACATATGGTGTTTCAGAGGCATATTTCACCTGACATTGTAAGTAGGTTGCATTGCCCGTAATGAAATACAAAAGGTTTATTTTGGCATTTGGGGTCTGTAAGTAGTAGACCTTGGCCTATACAAACATTAAAATACCACTCAATTCTTGTTTTTCAATGTAACTTATAGAGCAGTGGTTAGTAACGGGGTGACGGGGTGGCAGGTAGAGTGGTTAGAGCATTGGGCCAGTAACCGGAAGGCTGCAAGATTGAATCCCCGAGCTGACAAAATAAAATGATGTAATTCTGCCCCTGAACAATACAGTTAACCCACTGTTCCTAGGACATCATTGTAAATAAGAATTTGTTCTTAACTGTCTTGCCTAGTTAAATAAAAATAAATGTAAAAAACGGGTGTAGCCTATCACAGGTGCTCTGCAATTATTTTTCTTCCAAAAATGATGTGTGTTATTAGGGGTTAATGGTATTATAATCAATGTCAAAATTATTTTTTACAATGCAAATAGGCCTTTAATTTGTTACATTCACTGCTAAAATGTACTAAATTGACTAAATATTTGATGTTAATGTTCTGCAACTGGTGGTCCTCAAGAGCTTTGGGCAGTGATTTGGTGGCCCCCGGAAGATAAAAGTTTGGGAACCGCTGCAATAGAGCAATGGAATTACTTTAAAATTGAACAAGGGACAAAGGGTATACGCTACATTTGTTTTTGTCAGGTTGAAATAAACAGATTCACCTTGTTTTAAACACTGTATCATATCAAACAGTGGTTCCCAACTAGGTACTAGGACCCCTGGGCGTAATTGGCCTATCCACAGGGGGTACTTGAGAAGACTCATGAGACTATACTGGTAAAATGCACATGAGGAGGAACTTGGGGGTACTCCGGGCAGAGAAAAATTCAGTTGGTGGAACAGTAACCGAAAAAGGTTGGGAACCACTGAAATACAGCTATGGTCTCGTTGTAGGCTCAACGTTTGATTGGCAAAACTACATTCCCCATACTGCGCTAGTGCGCAGCGTCGTGTCGTGAGCTGTCACTCGCCCGGGGAGAAATTGGTATAGCATCTCTGAGCAGTGAACTGACTGGGTGACAGGGACCATACAATGCGTTGAAAAGTATCTCACCCATTCCTCTTTATTTGCGATACCTTCCTTATAGCTATGGGCATTCGGATTGTTAAAGGGTGGACTGTCTCGTTATTCTCGTTGGAGACCCGGACTGTTTGTCAATGAGATATGTGGAGTCGCTCTATCCATCGGTGTTAACGCAGAAAATACAAGATGAAGAAGCAATTCAATCGAATGCGACAGCTCGCCAACCAAACAGTGGGCAGGTAAGGACAAATGTATTGAGAAACCCATTCAGTTCTGCAATCTTGTAAGGACTTCGATGTGGCAGAATAGGCTGCCATTATGCTCTATCCGACATCTCGGGTCGATAATGATTGAATGAATCTTATGGGAAGTTACAGCTTGCATATAGCAGATTATCTGTATGCAATACTGATGGTTTTAGTTTTTCTTTATGCCTAATATGACCTAATTTATGTAGCCTAACAGGGGTCGCGCGCGCACGATCGGGGAGGGTGAGAAATAATAATATGACACACTGCTTGGGTACCATCACCATTCCAAGCTGATGTTGGACTCTTGGACATCGCAAAAGCAAATTATTCTATGCTTTACTGTGATTAAATAGCATAGGCCTGGTGCATAGCCTATGTAATTTAAAGGTCCAATCCAGACAAATCTCATGTTGGCTAGCCTATTCGCCAATCAAAGGGAGAGTCTTGATGTAAAAAACAATGTTGCACCGCTACTCCTGGGTAATAAATACATTTATTCACTACATTAAAGAGTATTATCCACCATATTAAGATAAAATACGTCAAAATTGCATTGCATTAGAAAATCATGAAGCCCACAGTCACAGTACACTCCAGTGGCGTCATTAGGCCTGGGCTTCCAGGACTGCAGCCCCGAATGTTTTTGGTCCAGCCCTGAACATTTTGATGGTCTTTTGATGCAGGGGCTGGAGCCAAAGTTATTTTCCAATCTTTCATCCTGAACAGAAGCAATTTTTTTATTTATTCCACTGTTCTGACCAGCAAAATAAAGTTCTGAACTGGTTTAAACCCCAAAAAATACTGTTATATATCATTCATTTCTGTTCCTTTTTAAACCTCTGAAATATACTTTTTCTTTTTTTACATTGCCTCAACATTACATTATTTTACTAGTCAGTGCGAGTAGAGCAGCTTGCTGTGGAATGGGTAAGTTATTTAATCTGAATAGGAAAGTCGTTAAGAGCAAATATTTTGTATTTTGGTTTAATGATAATGAAAGACAAGCACCAGTCACAGTGTAGGGTGCGAGATGCAACTGACATTTTGAGGAGAGAGGATGGAGGAAGCTTGCCTTGAAGTGCTCAGCATCTTGTTATGATATCGATTATCTGAATTAGTCCCACAGAATTATACCTACGGAGGAGTGGCTTCTATGGAGGAACTTTGAATGTCTTTGAACTTCCGAGTTGGTTTAACATTGGACCAGAGCAAACGTTAGCTAGCTAGCTTGTGTGTGCAGAGCACCACTAGAATAAAAAATATCTGAGTGACAGAGTGGGGGCTTTGCATAGGCGCTTTGTTGCAATTTTTGTGGGACTGGAAAAAAATGTCCGGAATGTAAGATAATGTTATTAACCTGTTCCCATGCTTTTATACTGTTCCGAAACAGTATAGATCACTTTCATTTTCAGTTTGGGTCCTGTCCCTCAAATAATTTAGTTATTTTCTGGTTTTCGGTTCTGTTCCCTTAACCGGTTCCAAACCTTGATTGGAGGCTCTATGTCTGATATGAGTTCCCATAACAGTGCATCACTTATGTAACGAATGTGAAATGGCTAGCTAGTTAGCGGGTACGCGCTAATAGCTTTTCAATCGGTTACGTCACTTGCTCTGAGACTTGAAGTAGGGTTTCCCCTTGCTCTGCAAGAGCCGCGGACTTTGTGGAGCGATGGGTAACGATGCTTCGTGGGCGACCGTTGTTGATGTGTGCAGAGGGTCCCTGGTTCGCGCCCGTGTCGGGGCGAGGGGACGGTCTAAAGTTATACTGTTACATTGATGCTGTTGACCCGGATCACTGGTTGCTGCGGAAAAGGAGGAGGTCGAAAGGGGGGTGAGTGTAACGGATGTGAAATGGCTAGCTAGTTAGCAGGTACGCGCTAATAGTGTTTCAATCGGTTACGTCACTTGCTCTGAGACTTGAAGTAGGGTTTCCCCTTGCTCTGCAGGGGCTGCGGCTTTTGTGGAGCGATGTGTGTGCAGAGGGTCCCTGGTTCGCGCCCGAGGTCGGGGCGAGGGGACGTACTAAAGTTATACTGTTACACTTACACACTAGACAGTATGCCATAATTCACCATTAATCTACTGAAAACTTTGTCTTTAGCCCAAACCATTGAAAAGATATGATCCATTTTACCAGAGCTATGTTTTTTTTCTACCGCAAATTCGCAGGAACCATTTGATAAACAAACCATGTCCTGGGCCCTTTTAAAACTGGGCTACTCGTGGACGGCTAATTAACTTATTTGTTGAATAACAAATACGTTTGTTCCGTCGTGTTACCTTATTAGCTAACAACCTGGTAACTGGACAGTTAACAATCTGATAACGTTTCCTCTCCACAGGGAGTGGAACAAAAATAAATACACGTCAATCGTGACGTAGTGTGTCCCGGGTAGATTTAGGCTATGCCATGTTGTCTTCAGGATATTTTCAGTTTTTTATTTTAAGTCAGTGGAACCATTTCTATTTCTTATGATGGGCTATCATATTATAGGATAATTAGTATGCTTGTCAGAAAGAACAGTAGGCTACTGTTATTCCTCATACTTCTTTTATTATTCCGCTTCTTCCTAATATTTCAGGTGTAACTGCTTATCTGGTGTTTGGTATTTTATTAGGATCCCCATTAGCTGTTGCGAAAGCATGAAACATGACGTAATACAGAACATGAATTAACAAGAATAGCTCAAGGACAGAACTACATCAAATGTAAAAGTCACACATAGCCTACATATCAGTACATATACACAAAATAACTGGGTCAAATAGGGGAGAAGTGTTGTGCCTTGAGGTGTTTCTTTATCTATTTAAAAAAAAAACAGGTTTGCAGTTCACTTGAGCAAATTGAGATAGAAGGGAGTCCCCTGCTAACATGGCTCTATATAATACTGTATGTTTTCTTGAATTTGTTCTGGATTTGGGGACTGTGTAAAGACCCCTGGCTGCATGTCTGGTGGGGTAAGTGTGTGTGTCAGAGCTGTGTGTAAGTTTACTATGCCATGTACATGTTGATTTTAAGTAATAAAAACGAGGATAGGCTATATTGAAACGCATGTTCCCTAAATGATTTTGTCATTTTAGTAGCGTGCACAAGCTGCTGGTCAGAGATGTCAAAGGGACTCTCAATAGCTCATAAATGCAATAGATCATGCCTACTGTATGTATTGTAAGATGACAAGTGTCTGCAACTAGTCAGCCTCAACCACCTTTAGATTTTTCTTGAAGGTGGTGTGACTTGTAGAAATTAATTAATATAGCGTCAACATAAAAACATCCCACTCTGCAGGGCTTTCTTCAAGCCCTATTTTAAAGGGATGGTTCCTCTACACATTAATTATTATTTTATGTATTTTTTTAGTGATATAATCTTTACATATTCATCTCAAAGTGTACCAGATTGATGCAGTTAGCTGTTGAAATTAAAATGTTCTTCTTCCGGGGGAGGATACCCTGAGACCCCCCTATTAGGGTTCCACCTCTGGATTTTGGCTAAGCCCCTGATGGCCTCAAATCCTAGAAACGCCCCTGGTACACTCTTAGAAAAAAAGGTAATATCTAGAACCTAAACAGGTTCTTCATCTGTCCCTGTAGGAGAACCCTTTGAAGAACCCTTTTGGGTTCAACAAAGAACCCTTTCCACAGAGGGTTCTACATGGAACCCATAAGGGTTCAACCTGAAACCAAAAAGTGTTCTACCTGGAATCAAAAATGGTTCTCCTATGGGTCAGCTGAAGAACCCTTTTGCAACCCTTTTTTCTAAGAGTGTAGACACAGGTTCCATGCCCTGTTCTATGTTTGCATGTACTGTATGGACAAAAGGCCTCCATATCCATATCAGTTCAGATAGTCTGAACTGGTGTTCTCTCCTAATTTGAATGTTTATGGGGGCAAGAATGTGCCCCCTATTTTGGGCTCCCGAGTGGCGCAGCGGTCTAAGGCATTGCATCTCAGCGCTAGAGGCATCACTACAGACCCTAGTTCGGTCCCGGGCTGTATCACAACCGGCCGTGATCGAGAGTCTCATAGGGCGGTGCACAATTGGACCAGTGTGGTCCGGGTTAGGGGAGGGTTTGGACCAGGGTAGGCCGTCATTGTAAAATAAGAATTTGTTCTTAACTGACTTGCCTTGTTAAATAAAGGTTAAATAAATAAAAAATCTATGAAATACAAAATCTGTGTCTTAGTTACTACGGCAACAGCAGAGCCAAGAGCACTAGTGGTTTTTATGTCAATGGGGTGAAGGCCACGCATATACTCTGGGGCCAAATTGAACTGTGACAGGGATACAGTAAGAGAGAAGGGGAGACCAGAAAAGAGGTGAGATTTTAGCTCCATTCCCTCAGTAATCTGGTTTTCTATTTTTTTCTCTTTCTTTTATTTGTACCACTCTACCTCATACGGTAACTAAAAGGCAAACTCATGTTAACAGTGTGTCTTTGTCGCTTGACTGAAAAGCTTTTTTCTGTCACTGTTGCATAACCGAATGCAGAATCAATGTTGTGTTTGTTTAATCTCAACTCCTTATTCTTCAGGTATTGAAAATTGGGGAACAGAACCTGCAAGTCAGATTAAACACAAAGGCGATGATTTATGCGCCACAACCAGATTAACTTGTTTCAGTTCCCAGGTTCATCTCAATTTGAGTCCGATACATCCTTGCGGTGGTATAAGTATGTTACAACCAGTTTGTTTTTCATGCCTGGGTCTGACACGATGTTAACGGATGACGCTGGCACACACCTACAGGATTTTCTGTCACACCGTCCATATAGCCTCGCCTGCTGACTTTCACTTTAAGGCTTCGGTGAGTCAGTCAGTCGGACAATGATATAGGTGTTCATCAATGCAAAAGGTATTACCTCTCAACAGAGTGGACCTGGCAGGCAGAGGTAATAGGAAACTGTGATGAAAGCAGTTTAATGGCTGGTTATAAGTCATTACTGGAACTCAGGAGGAGTATTGGATCATATCCTCCAACCAGTATCATCAGGGCATTTAGAAAGGATGAGTCACTATTTAAAGCCTTGGGAGGATTCCCTTTTGACCATGGGATGCAATCTGGAGCTAGATTAGATTTGTCTTGCTGTCACGTTCCTGACCTGTTTTCCTTTGTTTTGTATTCATTTTAGTTGGTCAGGGCGTGAGTTGGGTGGGTTTGTCTATGTTTGTATTTCTATGTTGGGAGTTTGTGTTCGGCCTGGTATGATTCTCAATCAGAGACAGCTGTCATTCGTTTGTCTCTAATTGAGAGTCATACTAAGGCAGCCAGGGTTTCACTGGGGTTTTGTGGGTGTTTGTTCCTGTGTCCACACATGGACGGTTGAAGGTTAGTCACGTTTGTTGTTTTGTAGTTTTGTAGTGTCTTGTTTGCTGTTTTCATTAAAAGATGGCTTATTTCCCTCAATCCGCATCTTGGTCCTATCCATGCTCCTCCTCGTTTGAGGAGGAGAACAACATTGACTGCCTTAACAGAAACACCCACCACAACAGGACCAAGCGGATTGAGGAAGGAAGGCAAGAACAACAGCAATGGGGAAAAGAGGAATGGACTTGGGAGGAGATCCTGGACGGCAAAGGACCCTGGACTCAGCCAGGGGAATATCGCCGTCCCAAAGCGGAGCTGGAGGCAGCGAAAGCGGAGAGGAGGTTCTATGAGGCAAAAGCACGTAAGAGCGGCTGGAAGCCCGAGAGGCTCACCCAAAAATTTCTTGGGGGGGGATAAAGGGGAGTGTGGCGAAGCCGGGTTGGATACCTGAGCCAACTCCCCGGGCTTGCCGTGGAGTGAGAGGGCGTCGTACTGGTCAGACACCGTGTTATGCGGTAAAGCGCACGGTGTCCCCAGTACGCGTGCTTAGCCCAGTGCGGGCTATTCCACCTTGCCGCACTGGGAGGGCTAGGTTGGGCATCGAGCCAGATGCCATGAAGCCGGCCCAACGTATCTGGCCTCCAGTACGTCTCCTCGGGCCGGCGGACATGGTACCAGCCTTACAGGTGGTGTCCCCGGTTCGCCTGCATAGCCCAGTGCGGGCTATTCCACCTCGCCGCACTGGCAGGGCTACGGGGACCATTCAACCTGGTAAGGTTGGAGAGGCTCGGTGCTCAAGAGCGCGTGTCCTCCTTCACGGTCCGGTATATCCGGCGCCACCTTCCCACCCCAGCACAGTACCATCAGTGCCGACACCACGCACCAGGCTTCCAGTGCATCTCCAGAGCCCTGTTCCTCCTCCACGCACTCTCCCTATGGTGCGTGTCTCCAGCCCAGTGCCTCCAGTTCCGGTACCACGCACCAGGCCTATAGTGCGTCTCAGCCGGCCAGAGTCTGCCGTCTGCCCAGCGGTGCCTGAACGGCCCGTCTGCCCAGCGGTGCCTGAACTGCCCGTCTGCCCAGCGGTGCCTGAACTGCCCGTCTGCCCAGCGGTGCCTGAACTGCCCGTCTGCCCAGCGGGGCCTGAACTGCCCGTCTGCCCAGCGGCGCCTGAACTGCCCGTCTGCCAAGCGCCATCTGAGCCATCCGTCTCCCCAGCGCCGTCTGAGCCATCCGTCTCCCCAGCGCCGTCTGAGCCATCCGTCTGTCCCGAGCCGTTAGAGCCAGTCGTCAGTCAGGATCTGCCAGGGCCGCCAACCAGACAGGATCTGCCAGAGACGCCAACCAGACAGGATCTGCCAGAGACGCCAACCAGACAGGATCTGCCAGAGCTGCCAACCAGACAGGATCTGCGGGAGCCGTCAGCCAGTCATGAGCGTCCAGAGCCGTCCAGCCAGGACCAGCCAGAGCCGTCCAGCCAGGACCAGCCAGAGCCGTCCAGCCAGGACCAGCCAGAGCCGTCCGCCAGCCAGGATCCTCCAGAGCCTTCCGCCAGCCAGGATCCTCCAGAGCCTTCCGCCAGCCAGGATCCGCCAGAGCCTTCCGCCAGCCAGGATCCGCCAGAGCCTTCCGCCAGCCAGGATCCGCCAGAGCCTTCCGCCAGCCAGGATCCGCCAGAGCCAGCCAGCCAGGATCCGCCCCTCAGTCCGGTGCTGCCCCTCAGTCAGGTGCTACCCCTCAGTCTGCTACTGCTCTTTAGTATAGGGGGATTGACATGGAGGGTGGACATTTTGAGGAGGCCACGGAAGCGGGGGTTGACTATGGTGGGGTGGGGACCACGACCAGCGCCAGAGCCGCCACCGTGGACAGACGCCCACCCAGACACTCCCCTAGACTTTGTGCTGGTGCGCCCGGAGTTCGCACCTTAAGGGGGGGGTTCTGTCACGTTCCTGACCTGTTTTCCTTTGTTTTGTATTCATTTTAGTTGGTCAGGGCGTGAGTTGGGTGGGTTTGTCTATGTTTGTATTTCTATGTTGGGAGTTTGTGTTCGGCCTGGTATGATTCTCAATCAGAGACAGCTGTCATTCGTTTGTCTCTAATTGAGAGTCATACTAAGGCAGCCAGGGTTTCACTGGGGTTTTGTGGGTGTTTGTTCCTGTGTCCACACATGGACGGTTGAAGGTTAGTCACGTTTGTTGTTTTGTAGTTTTGTAGTGTCTTGTTTGCTGTTTTCATTAAAAGATGGCTTATTTCCCTCAATCCGCATCTTGGTCCTATCCATGCTCCTCCTCGTTTGAGGAGGAGAACAACATTGACTGCCTTTACACTTGCTGCTAGACAGTAGAGTCTTATGTGTGCCTCACGAGAAGCAGAGGAAGTGTTGCTATCTCATTTAGTATCTTCGTAAGAGAGTCGAAGCGTGCATGCTGTACCCCTGCCCTGTGGTTGCAGCCAGGTGTGGTGTGTTTATATCACTGCACGCTAGTGATGGCATCAACATGTTGTCCGAGCCAGCTGTGTGTGTCTGTGAATGTGTGTGTGTGTGCATGTGTGTGCATGCATGCATGCACAAGGGTGTGTGTATGCAGAAGTGTATATGTGTGTTTGTGTGTTTCCCTGTCTTCCTTGTGAGCTGGCACTGCTGCATAGAACACTAGCCCACTGAGGCGTAACACCCCAGTAATGAGTTATAACCTGTATTCTAAGAAGTGGAACAGCAGGGGCAATTAGTCATATTTAGAGGGCAGAGGCTCCAGCATGGCTCCTGACTGCTGGGGATCCATGTACGTAAATGGGGATGTCTCTGTGACCTTGGCAGCCGCCGGCACTATACCTGGCTTTCACTTGCTGACTCAGTAGGCTATAGGTAGATGTACTAAAGCAAAGGCCTTTTCAAGGATATGTTGTTCTATTTTAGCATGGTGAACATGATAGAAAGGTTTCACCCAGTAATGAGTATTTGCAGACCCTGAACCTCCATTATTAGTCCTGTGTAATGGTGTGTTATAAAAATGTGTCTGTGTGAAAATGTGTGACGGTCTGTCTTGGCTGAGGTGAGGGAGGCACAGTCATGAAGAGGAGTGTTATTTTCCATCTGGCTGGATCACTATTCTGCTGTTTATTTTGAGCTATCTTCTCAATCACAGTTTTTGTGTTGATTGGACATTCTGTGAGAGGTGAGGTCGTGAATAGGGGAAACTGTTATGTTAGCGGGAAGTAGCGGAAGGCTATCTCTTTAGGAAAAGATGATTTCATCTCGAAAACGGGGGAAAAAATGGATTTGCGTCGGTCAAACTGCTGGGTCAGCAAAGGAAGTGAAAGAATGTGGGGGCTGATAACATTTTTGAAGGAAATGTTTTCCAGGGAATGGGGATTTTAGAAAATGCGTTCCTTATCCTCAGAAACAGTCTGGGAAATTGTTTAGTTTTGTCACTTTATGATTTGTTTAGACTATCAGACCCTGGAACATTATTAGCCTCCATAAATTTCTGGCCTTACCATTACTGACTGACGGTCATTCTGCCCTGCTATGACTGATGATTAAAGATATTGCATGTTTTTCTCAGGGAAAAAGACAGGCATCCTACTAAGGTCTTCAATTTCGGGGTATCCATGTTTTGCTTTTACTATTTCCGTGTCAAAACTAAGGCAAGGTATGATGTATAGCCGTGTCTGGCCTATTTGATTGATGAGCGGGGTCGTTCAATGACAAACAAACTATACTTGGAACTTAGGGCAGTGTGTATGGCTTTTCTCTGGACCTTGGTCGTGGAAGTTTGAGTGCCATACTGGAGATGGTGAACCCTGTTCAATGCCTTGTGTGAAGATAGGTGACATTACATACCTTGTGGCAGCATGCAGAGTCAGTGACACACATGACATGGAAGAGAATGATGGGACATGGCTTCCAAACATTGCATGTGGAATCCCCAAGTTGTCTGAGGTCTCATTGAAGACAGATCCAGAGTTTCTCCCTCAAGCTGCTGTACTTACAATAAGCCTATGTCTCTCTGTGACATAATTCTCTGAATATTTACTATCAAACCAGTTCATTTCCTACCAGGGGCAACGGTTGTGGTTCATCTCAGAGTTGAGTTTCTCCTCAATGTTGAATCAGCATTTCCTCAATGTTGATACAAGGGCTGGCGTGTAGCACTTGACTGTGTCTGTCAGGGTATAGAATTCCACAGGGATTCTAAATCCAGTCTGGAATTCCCTGTCAATCCCTGACCTCATATACATCTACATGGATGTCCCCACTTCTGTGTCCTTGTATACAAATTAGAGGTATTGTTTTCTTGACCGTCAACCCTCACAACCATTAGCTTCGCCTTGGTTTGAAGACCACCGCCACCCAACTGCTGGGTCTTAATGAGAGTATCGCTCTACATGTTTCGGATTAGGAGAAATTACTCCATAGGGGTGATTTTAAATGATCCTAGCCTGTTTGTTCATCCTCCCTGATTGCTGGACCATTCAGTTCAAAGATAATGAAACACATTTGTCAAACATTGTACGCGTAGTGGACTTGATTCTACAGTGCAGTGTATTTCCAGCTTCTGCATCTAACCCGAGGAAACTCTTTTCCACCTTCTCCTCTCTCCTTAATCCTCCACCCCTCCCTCCTCTCTCTCTGCGGTCGACTTTGTCAACCACTTTGAAAAGAAGGTTGACGACATCCGCTCCCCATTCACTCAGCCTATTGAGTCCACTGGTCCCACTCACACAGAACTACCCTACGCCTTGATCTGTTTCTCCCCCCTCTCTCCAGATGAAATCCTGCGACTAGTGAGGTCTGACCGCCCGACAACCTGCCCGCTCGACCATATCCCCTCCTCCCTTCTCCAGACCATCTCTGGAGACCTTCTCCCATTCCTCACTTCCCTCATCAATTCATCCCTGACCACTGGCTGTGTCCCCTCTGACTTCAAAATGGCCAGAGTCGCTCCCCTCCTCATGAAACCAACACTTGACTCATCTGACGTCAAAAACTATAGACCTGTATCCCTTCTTTCTTTTCTTTCCAAAACACTTGAGCGTGTTGTCTCTGATCAACACTCTCGTTACCTCTCTCAGAATGATCTTCTTGACCCTAACCAGTCAGGCTTCAAGACAGGTCACTCACGTGTGTCAAGATCTTGATTGTATGACTTAATTTGCCCTTTTTATATTTAAAAAAGGCTTCAAGACGGGTCACTCTGTGTCACAGAGTGCTGTTATTGTGAAGTGAAAACGTTAAGGAGCAACAATGGCCGAGCCGCGAAGTGGTAGGCCACACAAGCTCACAGAATGGCACCGCCGAGTGCTTAAGCATGTAGCGCGAAAAAATCGTCTGTCCTCGGTTGCAACACTCACTACTGAGTTCCAAACTGCCTCTGGAAGTAACGTCAGCACAAGAACTCTTCATCGGGAGCTTCATAAAATGGGTTTCCATGGCCGAGCAGCCTAAGATCACCATGCGCAATGCCAAGCGTCGGCTGGAGTGGTGTAAAGCTCACTGTCATTGGACTCTGGAGCAGTGGAAACGCGTTCTCTGGAGTGATGAATCACGCTTCACCATCTGGCAGTCCGACGGACTAATCTGGGTGAACGCTACCTGCCTGAATGCACAGTGCAAAGTTTGGTGGCTGAGGAATAATGGTCTGGGACTGTTTTTCATGGTTCGGGCTAGGCCCCTTAGTTCAAGTGAAGGGAAATCTTAACACTACAGCATACAATGACATTCTAGACGATTCTGTGCTTCCAACTTTGTGGCAACAGCTTGGGGAAGGCCCTTTCCTGTTTCTACATGACAATGCCAGCGTGCACAAAGCGAGGTCCATACAGAAATGGTTTGTCAAGATCGGTGAGGAAGAACTTGACTGGCCTGCACAACGTCCTGACCTCAACCCCATCGAACACCTTTGGGAGGAATTTGAACGCAGACTGCGAGCCAGGCCTAATCGCTCAACATCAGTGCCCAATCTCACTAATGCTCTTGTGGCTGTGGAAGCAAGTCTCCGCAGCAATTTTCCAACATCTAGTGGAAAGCCTTCGCAGAAGAGTGGAGGCTGTCAGAGTAGGGATGCCTGGAGGCTGTTTTAGCACTAACTGTAAGTTGCTCTGGATAAGAGAGTCTGCTAAATGACTAAAAATATAAATGTAAAAATGTATGGTAATTTTCACAACTGGGCTTATGAATTGATTGTCCTTTACTTGGAATGTAATCAGTATTGTGTCTCAGCTGCCTAATACAATGAGAAAATGTTTTTGTGCAAGTCAAAATAAATCATGTAGGTGTGACCAACTGGGTTTGAACCCCGGTCATTTGCACACTACAATGTTGTGTTAGCCCTTTGAGCTAAAGTCGAGGCAATAGCTCAGGGGTGCTAACGCACCTCTTAAGGTCTCAAACCAGATTAATTGAGTGCTGTATTGCTACAGTGGGTTCAGTAGTGGACCAATTAATGGGAGCTGACAGGTGTGACATTACCTTTATAGTGTGAAGTGTTGCACCTCACCGAGGTGTTGAGAGGCTCTGAGGCACAGGGGGTGAGAACAACCAACACCATCACCTTCTTCACACTCGATGAGTGTGTGTGTGTGTTTCTTAATCATGGCGATAGTGTAGTAATAATGATAGATTCCTGCAAGCAATTAGAGCTGGGCGCTATCTCTGGGCTACACTGTAATTAGAAGAAAATGAAAGGCGCTAGGAAGCTGCCAGAGGGGGCTGGGAAGAGCTGAACACACACACACGCACACACACACACACACACACACACACACACACACACACACACACACACACACACACACACACACACACACACACACACACACACACACACACACACACACACACACACACACACACACACTAACACTGTGTCTCTCTCCCAATAGCATACACACACACTTTTAATCTCTTTTCTCCCTATGCATCTCTCTCTACTTGCTCCACTCATACATTTACCTTTCCATTTTTTCTCTTCCTCTTTCCCTCCGTTTTGACATGTCACTCTGGCATCACTCCTCTTCCCCTGCAGTATATTCTTCTGTGGAAGGGGGGGGGGGGTGGTAGCCTCTCCAGATATGGTGGGGCAGAAAATGTGCCTCTGAGAGATGAAACAATCTTGTTTTCTGTGCGTTCCACTGATCATGATAGAACAGGACCTTCTGAATGAATTGCAAGTGGTCCTGTAGTTAGGGGTAGGACCCTGACTTTTTACTGGTCAGGTCACATGGTCAGGAAATGCTCAGGGCCCTACCAGTACCTATAGGCCTACTACTGAAATATCATTGGTTTTAGAGATTTAGAGGTTTTAGATTTTAGAGTCTCAGTCAAAAGTCATCTGACTGAGACAGTTAGATAGTGAGGGCTTCTCAGTATGTTCCTGTGGGACATCATCCGCCCTCTTCTCTCTGTAACCTTGGGAGGATCTCAGTCAGAGACATTGCTGTCTGCAGCCAAGTGTTGCTGCAGCCACTGGAGTGTGAGTCGGATCCCATTAGGACCATGCAGACGCCACACCCAACCGTTCTCCGCTCTACCCGATGACAGCATCTTCTAGATCAGAGAATAAGAGGTGGACTGGAGGAAGCCTCCTGTCTGGAACAGTCTTTTTCTCCTAGCTGTTTGGCCTGCGTTTATCCACGATGACAGAAATATTTGCTCCAAAATGGCAGCCTTTTTGGTAATTTTGGCTCGTACTTTGATCAGATTCCATGTCTCTTGCAGTCAAGGGGCAAGGAAAGTGAGCGTTTGTCAGAACGCTGCAGCTGTGTAGCGTATCCTCAAAGAGTTATCCAGAGGGCTGGTGCAGGGAGGGGAAGGAACCAATGATGTCGAGTGAGTCAGAGAGGGGGCCAATGGGTATTACAGCATTGTATATTCTTCCATCACCGTGGCAACCCAGGTCATTGAGAGCCAGGCGTTCCCTACTCTAGCAATGCCAGTGAGTGGCATCACAACCCGCCACACCTTTCCTGCATGCCCGCCTCTCGCCATGCCAATACTCTGTGATTGAATTTCAACATTACAAAAACAGATTGAGATCCCACCTGGCAAGAAAACAAACTGACTTTCTCTGTGAACACACTCACTAAAATTACTCTACACACGCATAAAACCCTCTGACTCTGAAACATGAGTATTTCGTCAACATGAACGAAAAGGCCTGGTCTCAGCTAGACAGGAAATTAGTTGGGTTGAGTAACAATCCCAGGGCCCTAGCTGGGATTTCGGTGTTGTAATAATATACGCTAGGCTAATTGTTGCCTGTTGGGATTGGGAGTATGAATGAATTTCACTCAGTGACCACATCTCCTTTCCAGTACGTTGACGTCTAACTCAGAGTTGTCACATTCTCTATACTGAAGTCTCGACTGCTGCGAGAGCTGTCAGACAAGGTCCCAGAGAAAATACATCACATCATAGTCCTCCTGTCGTCACCTCATATAATTGGTTACATTGGCCATTAATCAGGGATGATTAGAGGATTCAGTGAGTAAACATTTCAAAAGCACCGATGGAACCTCTTGTTCCTGTTATGCCACATTTCAATATAACAAGGCAAATCAGTTAAGAACAAATTCTTATTTACAATGACAGTCTAGGAACAGTCGTTCTGCCTTGCTCAGGGGCAGAACGACATATTTTTACCTTGTCAGCTGTGGGATTCGATCTAGAAACCTTCCGGTTACTGGTCCAACGCTCTAACCACTAGGCTACCTGCCGCCCCTATTGAGGATTTAACGGGTCAGACTTTTCTGTTTCCATCTACGGGGGCTGACACCTGTCTCAATGGAAAAGCACCATTAGTGTTTTCACTCTTCTCTGTTATTAGATTAGTCGAAGGTAACACTTTACATTAAGTTGTTCTTATTGTAATTCAGTAGCATTGTAGTTACTATAGTAACAACATATTGTTACAGTAGATAGTAAGAAATGGTCCTTATTCCATTTGTGTAATAACAACAAACATGCTCAACTCAATACTATGCAACAACAAAGCAATTACTCATATGATGAGGTTTTATGAGTAATCACAGTGTCAGTCCTCTTCGTTCTTATTTCATTGTATCATGAACATTATCATAAGCCAATGGCGCTTGCATGGTTAAAGATCTCCTTCTCCACCACGCTCCCGTCAAGCAGTGTAACAGTGAGGAACAAAGGACGATGAGGCTGATGGAAGAGAGAGAAGGAAAGAGAGGGACCGTCCTCATTATGTTCACATTAGCTCGATGCTCCTCTCAGGGAGAGCTTGAATCATTCCACACATTCTAATGGGCAACATTTTTCTTCTTTCATGCTCCTTTCCCTCCACATATCCGTCCTCCGAATCCGTTTTTCATTCGTTGTAATGGTGGCCTTTGGCTGGCACACTACTACCCCTGTGGAGTGACATTTGCTGAGCCTAATCTTCTCAGAAATTGTCCAGTGGGGTTGGCTGCCCAGGTGGATAGTCGTTGGTTTCTTTTTCCTTTTACAGGGCTTTTATATTTGGTGCACCATTGTGATCGAGACAGATTGTGTTGAGACTATTGCATATGGGGGGTTACAGACATTTCTGGGGAGGTACAGATATCTTGTACAATTGGATCACCTGTACAAAGGATCAATTAAGGTCTAGATTCAGTCAGATCAATCGTTAACCCATAATAGCCCGACGCCCGCATAGCTGGTGTTTTGGCTGTGTCGGAGGTGTAACTGCGTTCGAGCTGTCAAATCGGTGAGCGGCTGATCGTGTGGTCATTGTCACGAAACCGCTCCCGTCCCACTCGTGTTAGAAGTTCAGAACAAGAAAGTGGAGGCTCCAGATGTAGGATCTTAATTTGACCTATATTGTCACAGCAAAATAATCCTCCAGCAACAGGATTTTAACGTTTTGTGATCGGTAGTTAGGCTATTAGCTGGCCAAAAGTAGGCTACATGAAAAGTGCAATACTGTTAATATAACCAAGTGTTTTGTGTGGGTTTGCAGTGAATTTATGTAAATCACAAAGCTCATCTGTATTTCCTCCGGCGCAGGAAAATTCTCAGCAACAAAAGAGTGATCAAATTGAGATCCTACATCTGTATATGGAAATAATGACACTCAAATTGAAAATCACTAAACAAAATAATGAGGATTTCTATCCGTCTAATCTTGGTGTAGATTGCGTCACACATTCCAGTGTTCGAATTTGTAAACACGTCTGCAGGTGAATTTTAAATGAGACTCCGTGCAGCCAATGGTAATGTCCACTTTAGGTATAATGCCGGGAGCAGCTTGTGGATTTGAGAGCTCTTAACGGCTATGATTGACAGACAGCGATGCTTCGCCTGTCATGTGGGCGCTAACAAGCCGACAGCACGCTCGGTAGTGCTAGGTATCAAAGCCAATCCAGTCGGGGCTGGAGGCAATTGTGAGCTTCGATTGGCCCTGTTCACGCTCCTTCGCCCATGCTCGCGTCACCTTCCATTGAAAATGAATGGCTTCCGATGTTTCATCGTGCGACATCGTCCATAGTCAATACGTGCCATAAGACAATTCCACCTCCGACACTGGTAAAAGGAAAGAGGGATACCTAGTCAGTTCGGCTATGGCGAATCTGATTTGAAGATGATGACGATGATGACTAGACCTCATAATTGATTGAATGAAATGTCACATGCCATAGCTTACAAATGCAGCACGAAATGTTGGTAATCTGATAATACAAAAAGCCCCCATTCATTACAGTGTCAGTGTGTGTGCATGTGTTATACATTTCTAAATAACCACTAAGATCATTCCGCCTACCTTTGACTGGAGTTTGCTTTATGAACTCAGGATGCCAAACATCCTCTCCTCACCTGCCTGTTAAACTTTGATGGCAAGTCAAACCTCTAGGGCTCAGGTGTCATTGGAGCTGCCATGCCAACCAAGGAGGGCAGCTGTGGGCTACTGGGTAGGTCTACAGAGGAAAGGTGAGGACTGGACTGGCATAGGAGAGAGAGAGAGAGAGAGAGGGGATGCCTGAAGGGAAAAGAGCAGACGGCTGAAAAATTCTCCCCTTCATTTCCTGCCTCCTGCTCTGTAGCGTATGTCTCTCCTCAGCGCAGCATTAACCCTTTGAGTTGCTAGTTTCTGCTGTCATATCACTTTAATAGACCCCGGCCCACACGCTCTCATTTCCACACAGGAATACCATGGCAACGGTTGATTTATTCACGCAGGAGGCCACAGCAGCGATGTAAATGTGTTGCATTCCTGAGCACAGATATTAAGCATATTTTAACAACATTATCAACAATATCAGCTGGGGAAAATCATCATCTATGAGCATACTTTTCAGAAAGTAGATGTTATAAATTTTCCAACCCCCACAGATTATGTTTTCATTATAGGATGTCCTTAGAACAACCCAATGGCTATTGCCTCTGTGTGAAAGAGGCTGTTATGGACCTTGGAAAGAGCTCATTGTTTTAAACCTCTGTTTTATTTTCAATAATTTAATAATTGAAATCAATACAGAATTTCATTTGAATAATGCTGGAATTGCATTGAGGTGAGCAGTGTGCAGGACTGGACTGTAAGCTTTGTCTTGCTGTGCAGAGAGAGAAAACATTGTGAGCTAGCTCCTGCTGAAATCAGAGACTTCCCTTCCTGGCAGGGGCCTCAAATCTCCGTATCCCCACACACCTTGTAAAGAACAGCATCGTGGCTAATGCTCTAACTGAGCTCAGTTTTCCAACACACAGTACTTCTTCATAATACAGTAACATAATTGGACAGCGCTGCATGAGCAGAGCTATGTGCCCCTTTAAACAAAAATGCAAATGGACTCCTCCTTTTTGGATTTTAACGCTATTATATTGGACGTGGAGAAGCTGAAAACTAGGCCACTGGCATCCTCTCAGACTCCACTGTATGGATAGGCATAAGCTTTTCCTTTATTTCTCTTCACTCCATTTTTTAATAAGAGTCGAATACTAAAATAACTCCTCTTGTCCTTGTCAGCATTATAGTGCCCCACACAAAGTGGAGTTCCAATTTGAGTCTTTAAAGAAACTCGTTGGCAAACTCCATTCACTAAATCCTCCATCAAGACAGGATAGTATCACCACTTCGAAAGAACCTTAGGTACATATTGTCTGTGACTCTCTGTGTGCGCTATGGTAACAACTTTCCTGTGAAAGACCCCGCCAACTCCTGTATTGGAGGAAAAATGCAGTAGGTAACACTGACAGACAGAAAGTCAGACAGACACACAGACAGTCAGACAAACAGGGCACACTACCCACCCCTACACACCCTCTCACATTCTCCCGAATAAACAGGTGTGCTCTTACGGACAGGTAACCCGAGAGAGATCGATGTGACTTTGATCAGCCCTCCCAGCCTCCCTCTGGGTTTGTGAATTGTTCATGTTCCATGCACTGACAAGGCAGCAAGGTAGCGGATCTCACTTTAACTAATGGACTACAGTTGCCCTCTTTCTCTCTGTCTCTCCAAAAAAAAGTTTCCATGTTCGTCTAGAAGCCTCGCACAGCACCAATCATCACTGTCAACTCAGAGATGAAAATCTTTGATGAAAGACGAAGATGCCAATGCTTATAAAGTGACAATGAGCCAGTGCACACCAGGGGTAATGTTGGCCCAGATTCAGGCTTCGTTCAAGCCATACTCAACAGCTTTTTAGGAGGAAGGTGGCTCTTTGTAGCCTCCCGCTGTGAGCGGTTTCATATCAGATGGAGGTGGAAGGGGAGATTTAACTCTTTCACTAACACAGCTTACCTGTTACCGCTTTATGTGATAGACAAGGCCCTGATGATAATGACGCCGTAGAAGATGGCTACCGTTTTACGATCCCCTAACCAATTGTGCTATTGTGTGTGTTTTTTCGCATTGTTTGTAACTTATTTTGTATATAATGTTTCTGCCACCCTGTCTTATGACCGAAAATAGCTTCTAGATATCAGGACAGCGATTACTCACCCCGTACTGGAGGAATACTTTTTCTTTAACGAGTCAGACGGGAAGGATTTACTTCAGACGTCCGACAAGGCCCTCATCCTCGTCATTCGCAGGAAAGAGAGACAGAGATATCAGGGACGAAGGTCTGGGTGCCTTGTAAGGATCCAATGACGAGTTGGTAATCTGCCTTTACCATCGGTCCTATTAGCCAATGTACAATCATTGGATAATAAAATAGACGAGCTACGAGCACGGATATCCTACCAATGGGACATTAAAAATGGTAATATCTTATGTTTCACCGAGTCGTGGCTGAACCATGACATGAATAACATACAGCTGGTTTTAAGCTTTTTCGGCAGGATAGAACAGCGGCCTCTGGTAAGACAAGGGGTGGCGGTCTATGTATATTTGTAAACAACAGCTGGTGCACAAAATCTAAAAAAGTCTTGAGGTTTTGCTCACCTGAGGTAGAGTATCTCATGATAAGCTGTAGACCACACTATTTACCAAGAGAGTTTTCATCTATATTCTTCGTAGCTGTCTATTTACCACCACAAACCGATGATGGCACTAAGACCGCATTCAATGAGCTGTAAGCCGAATGCAAACAGGAAAATGCTCATCCAGAGGCGGCACTCCTAGAGCCGGGGACTTGAATGCAGGACAACTTAAATCTGTTTTACCTCATTTCTACCAGCATGTTTATTGTGCAACCAGAGGGAAAAAAACTCTAGACCACCTTTTACTCCACACACAAACCTCTCCCTCGCCCTCCTTTTGGCAAATTCCTGCTTACAAGCAAAAACTAAAGCAGGAAGCACCAGTGACTCGGTCAATAAGAAAGTGGTCAGATGATGCTAAGCTACAGGACTGTTTTGCTAGCACAGACTGGAATATGTTCCGGGAGTCTTCCAATGGCATTGAGGAGTACACCAAATCAGTCACTGGCTTCATCAATAAGTGCATTCGTGACGTCATCCCCACAGTGACCGTACCTACATACCCCAACCAGAAACCATGGATTACAGGCAACATCCGCACTGAGCTAAAGGGTAGAGCTGCCGGTTTCAAGGAGCGGGACTCTAACCCGGAAGCTTATAAGAAATCCCGCTATGCCCTCTGACGAACCATCAAACAGGAAAAGCGTCAATACAGAACTAAGATTGAATCGTACTACACCAGCTCCGACACTCGTCGGATGTGGCAGGGCTTGCAAACTATTACAGACTACAAAGGGAAGCACAGCCATGAGCTGCCCAGTGACACGAGTCTACCAGATGAGCTAAATTACTTCTATGCTCGCTTCGAGGCAAGTAACACTGAAACATGCATGAGAGCATCAGCTGTTCCAGACGACTGTGTGATCACGCTCTCCTTAGCCGATGTGAGTAAGACCTTTTAACAGGTCAACATTCACAAGGCCGCAGGGCCAGACGGATTACCAGGACGTGTACTCCGAGCATGTACTAACCAACTGGCAAGTGTCTTCACTGACATTTTCAACCTGTCCCTGTAAGATCAACATGTTTCAAGCAGATCGCCATAGTCCCTGTGCCCAGGAAGGGTAACCTGCATAAATTACTACCGACCCGTAGCACTCACGTCTGTAGACATGAAGTGCTTTGAAAGTCTGGTCATGGCTCACATCAACACCATTATCCCAGAAACCCTAGACCCACTCCAATTTGCATACCGCCCCAACAGATCCACAGATGATGGAATCTCTATAGCACTCAACATGGCCCTTTCCCACAAGGACAAAAGGACCACCTATGTGAGAATGCTATTCATTGACTACAGCTCAGCGTTCAACACCATAGTGCCCTCAAAGCTCATCAATAAGCTAAGGACCCTGGGACTAAACACCTCCCTCTGCAACTGGATCCTGGACTTCCTGACGGGCCGCCCCCAGGTGGTAAGGGTAGGTAACAACACATCCGCCACGCTGATCCTCAACACGGGGGCCCCCTCAGAGGTGCTTGCTCAGTCCTCTCCTGTACTCCCTGTTCACTCATGACTGCATGGCCAGGCACGACGCCAACACCATCATCAAGTTTGCCGACGACACAACAGTGGTAGGCCTGATCACCGACAACGATGAGACAGCCTATAGGGAGGAGGTCAGAGACCTGGCCGTGTGGTGCCAGGACAACAACCTCTCCCGCAACGTGATCAAGACAAAGGAGATGATTGTGGACTACAGGAAAAGGAGGACAGTGCACGCCCCCATTCTCATCGACGGGGCTGTAGTGGAGCAGGTTGAGAGCTTCAAGTTCCTTGGTGTCCACATCACCAACAAACTATCATGGTCCAAAACACACTAAGACAGTCGTGAAGAGGGCACGACAAAGTCTATTCACCCTCAGGAGACTGAAAAGATTTGGCATGGGTCCTCAGATCCTCAAAAGGTTCTACAGCTGCAACATCGAGAGCATCCTGACTGGTTGCATCACTGCCTGGTATGACAACTGCTCGGCCTCCGACCGCAAAGCACTACAGAGAGTAGTGTGTACGGCCCAGTACATCACTGGGACCAATCTTCCTGCCATCCAGGACCTCTATACCAGGTGGTGTCAGAGGAAGGCCCTAAAAATGGTGAAAGACTCCAGCCAACCTAGTCATAGACTATTCTCTCTGCTACCGCACGGCAAGTGGTACCGGAGCGCTAAGTCTAGGTCCAAAAGGCTTCTTAACAGCTTCTACCCCCAAGCCATAATACTCCTGAACACTTAATCAAATGGCTACACAGACCCATTTTTTACGCTGCTGCTACTCTCTGTTTATTATCTATGCATAGTCACTTTAACTCTACCTACATGTACATATTACCTCAATTACCTTGACTAACCGGTGCCCCCGCACATTGACTCTGTACCGGTACCCCCTGTATATAGCCTCGCTGTTGTTATTTTACTGCTGCTCTTTAATTATTTGTTACTTTTATTTTCTATTTTTTACTTATCTATTTTTTACCTAACACTTATTTTTCGTAAAACTTCGTAAAGCATCGTTGGTTAAGGCCTTGTAAGTAAGCATTTCACTGTCAGGTCTACACCTGTTGTGTTCGGCGCATGTGACAAATAAGATTTGATTTGAAAGGATGTCTTTGCACTCTAAGGTGAGGAACAAACATTAAACATACCAACAGCAATGCATCAAATGGCACCGTATCGAGTGGCTTGAATGAATGACGAAACCTGGAAAGGTTAGCCCACAGCAAGGCTGGCCTGTAGGGCTGGTGAAAGGACCCTACTGTGTCCATAAAGAAGGTCCATAAAATGACCGACTTCGTCAGGCAGCTCCTTCACACAAACACGCCAACACCCTCATACAGGAATGACATATGTCTCAACACCAGGAAGTGGGCAGCATGCACTCTCACGTGCTCCCTGTTGTGTATGTGTGTTGTGCGCGTGTGCGAATAACTCAGTGCAGTGCTGATCTCTGCCAGCTAA